>NC_069503.1:633563145-633710645 GCF_027579735.1 Bombina bombina | reverse complement strand
AATTGTAGACCTGCACCAGGCTGGGAAGACTGAATCTGCAATAGGCAAGCAGCTTGGTGTGAATAAATCAACTGTGGGAGCAATAATTAGAAAATGGAAGACATACAAGACCACTGATAATCTCCCTCGATCTGGGGCTACATGCAAGATCTCACCCCGTGGGGTCAAAATGATCACAAGAACAGTGAGCAAAAATCCCAGAACCACATGGGGGGGACCTAGTGAATGACCTGCAGAGAGCTGGGACCAACGTAACAAAGGCTACCATCAGTAACACACTACGCCGCCAGGGACTCAGATCCTGCAGTGCCAGACGTGTCCCCCTGCTTAAGCCAGTACATGCCCATCTGAAGTATGCTAGAGAGCATTTGGATGATCCAGAAGCGGATTGGGAAAATGTCATATGGTCAGATGAAACCAAAGTAGAACTGTTTGGTAGAAACACAACTTGTTGTGTTTGGAGGAGAGAGAATGCTGAGTTGCAACCAAAGAACACCATACCTACTGTGAAGCATGGGGGTGGCAACATCATGCTTTGGGGCTGTTTCTCTGCAAAGGGAACAGGACGACTAATCCGTGTACATGAAAGAATGAATGGGGCCATGTATCGTGAGATTTTGAGTGCAAACCTCCTTCCATCAGCAAGGGCATTGAAGATGAAACGTGGCTGGGTCTTTCAGCATGACAATGATCCCAAACACACCGCTCGCGCAACGAAGGAGTGGCTTCGTAAGAAGCATTTCAAAGTCCTGGAGTGGACTAGCCAGTCGCCAGATCTCAACCCCATAGAAAACCTTTGGAGGGAGTTGAAAGTCTGTGTTGCCCAGCGACAGCCCCAAAACATCACTGCTCTAGAGGAGATCTGCATGCAGGAATGGGCCAACATACCAGCAACAGTGTGTGACAACCTTGTGAAGACTTACAGAAAACGTTTGACCTCTGTCATTGCCAACAAAGGATATATAACAAAGTATTGAGATGAACTTTTGATATTAACCAAATACTTATTTTCCACCATAATTTGCAAATAAATTCTTTCCAAATCAGACAATGTGATTGTCTTGATTTGTTTCCACATCTTCTTAAGTGGGAGAACTTGCACAATTGGTGGCCGACTAAATAATTTTTTGCGCCACTGTGTATATATATATATATATATATATATATATATATATATACACACACACACACATATATATATACACAAACACGCACATACATATATATATATATATATATATATATATATATACACACTAATTGTTCTTTACAAATCCGACTCAATAATAATAATAATATTAGTGAGGATTTAAATAACAACAAAATTGAAGCATGTATTATTATTAATACATTCATTTAATATCTTGTTTGTAATAAATAATGTTAAAAAAAAACTTTTAGACCTAGTATCTTTATAACACTACACAAATAGCTAATTGAGCTTTTTTTTTTTACTGCAAAAGATTTAAGGTTAAAGGGACAGTCTAGTATAAATTAAACTTTCCTTATTCAGATAGGACTTTTAATTTTAATCAACTTTCTAATTTACTTTTATCATCAAATTAGCTTTTTTCTCTTGGTATTCTTAGTTTAAACTAAACATAGGTAGGCTCATATGCTAATTTCTAAGCCTTTGAGGGCTGCCTCTTATCACATGCTTTTTAAATCTCTTTTCAACACAAAGAGACAGAAAGTACACGTGGGCCAAACAGATAACACTGTGTTCAGGCACAGGGGGTTATTTAAGATTTAGCACAAAACAATGCTAAATTTAAGACAATAGATAATAAACAGTCACAGTCATGTGATCAGGGGGCTGTCAGTAGATGCTTAGATACAAGGTAATCACAGAGGTAAAAAGTGTATTAATATAACGGTGTTGGTTATGCAAAACTGGGGAATGGATAATAAAGGGATTATCTATCTTTTAAAACAATAACAATTCTATTGTAGACTGTCCCTTTAAGTGATAAATATTCCTAAGAAATATGGAAACTTCCTCATGGCAGTTCAGCCAATCAACCAATAAATTGATGCAGTAACACAAAGTCAGCAAAATCTCTCTCTTTTTTTATTTTTATTGAGAGATATTATTCAAAACTGACAGGTACATGTAAGTAATGTATATATTGGATACATAGAATTATGTAACAAAACTTGGTAAGTTGTACAATAAAATTAAATACAACCTGAAATTTAACACATAAAAAACAAAATATAGGTTACCAGAATAATGCTTGTTTGCCATTTGCTTATAAAATCTACAGATACATGTAGGTATAAAAGGATACATAGAATTCCAATGTAAATCTAGGTCTATAAAACAACACCTAATTATAAACTGCACAATAAAGATCAGACTACAAGTTGTCCAAGAAAAACATTTGCAACAACAGCAAAAGGAAGCGCTCTATATTTCAACCTGCTATAAACATAGCAGATTTTTCTCATATGTCTTAAGTTTTAAGTAGCAATGAGAGTGTCTCAGATAATGATAGTGATAGAATAATGATAGAATTATCCACAAATATTATCATCATAAATCATTGTAATGTGGTTAAAAGATTGCAAATAAAATCCCAGCCCTTATAGTCTAGATATGTGGACTTAAAAATATGTGAAAATAAGTTTGTCTGATTTCTAGGATACACAGAGACTGATTTTTTGTTTTGTTTTTTTACCTAAGAGTAACATTGCTGTATATGAAAGAACAGCAGCTAAAGTTTAAATAACTAAACAAAGCACTGATACGAAATCATATACCTTAAAGGACCAGGGATCTAAAAAAGGTATCATGTGCAGAGGGCATTTAAACAGTGTAGATGTAGAAACATAATAGTACCATAGAGAAACTTAAACGGTAAGGTTTCTAACAGTGATCTGTACTCCTCTCAGTAGGTGATATCCACCTTCACTATTGCATGCAAGAAGTAAAAATATATAAGTAGTTCTAATTCTATTAACGAACATAAAGCATAAAGATAACAAAGAACTATCAATATATGAGAATTTAAGAGACCTAAATTTAATGATGATAATTATGTAAACAAACATGACCCAAATACTAGTCCTCAATGATGTACAAGATTAATAATTATGTACTCTCTATAAAAAATGAGAGCTATGCTACATCTTTAAAGCTGGGGAGTGTTATATATATCAGTCGGCTACATACAGTGGGGCAAAAAAAGTATTTAGTCAGCCAGCAATTGTGCAAGTTGTCCCACTTAAGAAGATGAGAGAGGCCTGTAATTTTCATCATAGGTATACCCCAACTATGAGAGACAAAATGTGGAAACAAATCCAGACAATCACATTGTCTGATTTGGAAAGAATTTATTTGCAAATTATGGTGGAAAATAAGTATTTGGTCACCTACAAACAAGCAAGATTTCTGGCTCTCACAGACCTGTATCTTCTTCTTTAAGAGGCTCCTCTGTTCTCCACTCATTACCTGTATTAATGGCACCCGTTTGAACTTGTTATCAGTATAAAAGACACCTGTCCACAACCTCAAACAGTCACACTCCAAACTCCACTATGGTGAAGACCAAAGAGCTGTCAAAGGACACCAGAAACAAAATTGTAGACCTGCACCAGGCTGGGAAGACTAAATCTGCAATAGGCAAGCAGCTTGGTGTGAAGAAATCAACTGTGGGAACAATAATTAGAAAATGGAAGACATACAAGACCAATGATAATCTCCTTTAATCTGGGGCTCCACGCAAGATCTCACCCCGTGGGGTCAAAATGATCACAAGAACGGTGAGCAAACATCCCAGAACCACACGGGGGGACCTAGTGAATGACCTGCAGAGAGCTGGGACCAACGTAACAAAGGCTACCATCAGTAACACACTACGCCGCCAGAGACTCAGGTCTTGCAGTGCCAGATGTGTCCCCCTGCTTAAGCCAGTACATGTAGGGGCCCGTCTGAAGTATGCTAGAGAGCATTTGGATGATCCAGAAGTGGATTGGGAGAATGTCATATGGTCAGATGAAACCAAAGTAGAACTGTTTGGTAGAAACACAACTCGTCGTGTTTGGAGGAGAGAGAATGCTGAGTTGCAACCAAAGAAAACCATACCTACTGTGAAGCATGGGGGTGGCAACATCATGCTTTGGGGCTGTTTCTCTGCAAAGGGAACAGGACGACTGATCTGTGTACATGAAAGAATGAATGGGGCCATGTATCATGAGATTTTGAGTGCAAACCTCCTTCCATCACCAAGGGCATTGAAGATGAAACGTGGCTGGGTCTTTCAGCATGACAATGATCCGAAACACACCGCCCGGGCAACGAAGGAGTGGCTTCGTAAGAAGCATTTCAAGGTCCTGAAGTGGCCTAGCCAGTCTCCAGATCTCAACCCCATAGAAAACCTTTGGAGGGAGTTGAAAGTCCGTGTTGCCCAGCGACAGCCCCAAAACATCACTGCTCTAGAGGAGATCTGCATGCAGGAATGGGCCAACATACCAGCAACAGTGTGTGACAACCTTGTGAAGACTTACAGAGAATGTTTGACCTCTGTCATTGCCAACAAAGGATATATAACAAAGTATTGAGATGAAATTTTGATATTGACCAAATACTTATTTTCCACCATAATTTGCAAATAAATTCTTTCCAAATCAGACAATGTGATTGTCTGGATTTGTTTCCACATTTTGTCTCTCATAGTTGAGGTATACCTATGATGAAAATTACAGGCCTCTCTCATCTTCTTAAGTGGGAGAAATTGCACAACTGGTGGCTGACTAAATCCTTTTTTGCCCCACTGTAGCTCTTGGTTCATTGTTAAATACTGTGCTCAGCCCTCCTAAAATATAAATACAAGGTGTAATATGTAATCTGATTTCAGTAATACCACCTAGAGATGTGCATCCTATAGCCACAAGGGAACCTAAATACAGTAAAAACCAGGCAATATTTCTAAGAACCATCTTAGCACACAAACTAAAAGCTAGCCACATTAGGGTCAACCCCTACATAATGAAAAATCATGGGAAGGACAGTGTTTTCTTAAAATCACATTAACAGGTGTAAGAACCATAGCCCTCATTTAGGAAAACCACAGAGTGCACCCACTGGGAGTGCTTAATTAATTAAGTAATTAAAATTAAACTAAAGTAAAACAGTCCCAGGAAAGGTTGCTGGCTGCTAGGGTAAATACATAAATAAAGCAAAAAGATTCTGTACAACAATCAATCACTGAGATCAGTGAAATAATGTATAATATACCACCTTCAGTACCTGATCCAGCAAAAAGCCTTCATGAATATCAACATTAAGCAAAACCATAATAAGAAAATAAAAAAGCAGCAAACTCCTAGGCTTAGCAACAAGTTTCGAGGTAAAATTAACTCTCCAACAATGCCCCTTCTAGCACAGTGTACAACCGCCTGCCTCCTTATCCAAAAGGGTAGACTCTGCAATTGATGAATTTGGCCCTCTGTTGCAACAAGATTTCTGTACGTAGATAGTGAGAAGTTGTGGTCGATTCCCTGGGACGCTATTGTTGTACAGCCATATATTTCAATGTCCCATAGCAATGACTTCTGCAGCCAAATATCTTTGAACCGAATAGCTCTATCATCTTGTCTGAAAACATATTGGAATTGTTCCTCCATAAGGGTACATAAACCCTGCAGCAGCATAACGATGGCTGGTTATCGGTATGTTCCCCCAAGGCTGGGCAAGTAGTAAATGTAAGGGCTTTAGGCACCTCATCATCCACTCATTGATCCTCATTCAACTCCAGGAGATCGGCTGCATCCCCGCAACAGGAACAGGTGCAAAGCATATAAAACTCTCTCATTCGTGCTTGGTAGTGGATCATCTACTCCACTCACTCGATGTTGTTGATCTGCATGGCTCAGCAACAGCTCATATTGTATGCCAGGGTTCTTGTGCTAAATTGTAGACAACATACTGGGATCTTCCTTTAATGCTATAGGCTGTATCATCCGTAAAAGGCTGTATCATCAGCAAAAGGCAATCAAATCTTTCAGTCATCGCTTTTTCTAAATCCTCCATAATAATTTGTATTACTGTGCAGATGTCCCCCATTGTGTATCATGTAGGAGATAGTAATTAACAGTATAGCAGTATAGCTATGACTGACTGACCAGTGTGGGGGAGGTGTTAAGGCTGTCACCTGGAATCTCAATGGTCCAGATCCGAGGTGGGAGCTCACATTGTGGCTGCTAACAAATTATGATTATTTAAAAGTTTCATGAACTGCTTAGAAGCTTATAGATGTGGAACATGTAGCAATATGCTTGTCTCATATGTAACAATAAGAAATAAAGAATAAGTATTGGTTCTATACTGTCCCTTTAAGCACTAACTCTTAAATCTTATGATTGATCAGAAAATAACATTTTAGCATTGCACATGAAATAGCATGTTGTCTATTATTATGTTATTAGTAGGTCCATTCCATAACCTTACTTATCATTTGTATGTATGTATGTATATATTACTAGTGTATAAATATATATAAATAATTTTAAAACATCTATGTGCAGCGTGCAGTAAGCTTGGGCATAAAGATTTAAATATGCATAAAATCCAGCCTTGGTGTATTCCACTCCAAACAATCTTCTATTTAGTGAGCTTCTTGAAACTTAGTATGGGTTGATTCTGTATATATAGATTATCAGGGGGAGCAATGTCATTAAAGGAATAGTAAAATAAAAATTAAACTTTTATGATTCAGAAAGAACATGCAATTTTTTAACAATTTTCCAATTGACTTCTCATATCTAATTATTTTCTCCTGGTATCCATTGTTGAAAAGCCTGCACAGGTAGGCTCAGAAGCAATGCACTACTGTGAGCTAGCTGCTTGTCACTGTCTCCTCCAATGTATTCAGCTAGACCCCAGTAGAGCAAAGCAAATCTGATAATATAAGTACATCTAAAAATTGTATGGTCTATCTGAAACCCAAAACTTTTCCTTCATGATTATTTCCATTTAAGGTCTATTTATCTACTCTGTATGTTAATATTTTAACATTTTGCTGTGAAGAGGAGGAATGTGATTTCTGCAGACACAATTTCAAAGTTTTGAGAACTACAAAACCAATAATATCACATGTGAGTGCATACATTATTACCATTATTTAATCAGTTTATTATCTGTCAATACTAGGCTCTGGGTGCCCCAGTCTATGTTTGTAACCTACAAAACCAATAATCCTATATAATAAAAGGCTAGGTATGTTTGTCAGATGCAGTCATGCGCAGTAGAGACTGCGAGAGAACAAACATACCTGGCCTTGAGCAGCAGAGAAAGTGTTTTTTGGAAGCTGCCGTGGAGATGGCGTGGCCGGGCGCGACGTGATGGGGGCGCAACCAGGCGTGTTGTGATGGGGGCGTGACCGGGCATGTCGTGATGGGGCGTGGCCGAGCGGGTGTGCCGGGATGGGGGCGTGGCCAGCAGGTGAGATGAGTGGGCGTGGCCAGTGACTGAGAAAGAAACAGAGGGGAGGTAGCAAAACAGAGGGGAGAAAGCAAAAGAGAGGAGGGGGTGAGAGAGAGCAAAAGAGAAGAGGGGGTGAGAGAGAGCAAAAGAGAAGAGGGGGAGAGAGAAAGCAAAAGAGAAGAGGGGGAGAGAGAGAGCAAAAGAGAGGAGGGAGAGAGAGAGCAACATAGAGGGGGAAGAGAGAGCAAAAGAGAGGGGGAAAAGAGAGCAAAAGAGGGGGAAGAGAGAGCAAAAGAGAGGGGAGAGAGAGAGCAAAAGAGAGGAGGGAGAGAGAGAGCAACATAGAGGGGGAAGAGAGAGCAAAAGAGAGGGGGAAAAGAGAGCAAAAGAGGGGGAAGAGAGAGCAAAAGAGAGGGGAGAGAGAGAGCAAAAGAGGGGGAGAGAGAGAGAGCAAAAGAGGGGGAGTGAGAGAGCAAAAGGGGGGAGTGAGAGAGCAAAAGAGGGGGAGTGAGATAGCAAAAGAGGGGGAGTGAGATAGCAAAAGAGGGGGAGTGAGAGAGCAAAAGAGGGGGAGTGAGAGAGAAAGAGAGCAAAAGAGAGGGGAGGGAGAGAGAAAGAGAGCAAAAGAGAGGGGAGGGAGAGAAAGAGAGCAAAAGAGAGGGGAGGGAGAGAAAGAGAGCAAAAGAGAGGGGGAGAAAGAGAGCAAAAGAGAGGGGGAGAGATAGCAAAAGAGGGGGAAGGAGAGCGCAAAAGATGGGGGAGTGAGAGAGAAAGAGAGCAAAAGAGAGGGGAGGGAGAGAGAAAGAGAGCAAAAGAGAGGGGAGGGAGAGAAAGAGAGCAAAAGAGAGGGGAGGGAGAGAAAGAGAGCAAAAGAGAGGGGGAGAAAGAGAGCAAAAGAGAGGGGGAGAGATAGCAAAAGAGGGGGAAGGAGAGCGCAAAAGATGGGGGGGGGGAGAGAACACAAAAGAGAGGTGGGAGAGAGAGAGAGCAAGGGGTGGGTCCGCGGTACTTACAAAAAATTGGCCTGTGTACATGGGCTTTAGGACTAGTATATTATAAAATAGAAAAATTGGCCATATAATGTGTCAGAAACCTTTGGGAGAGCACGACATTGTGAATGGATTAATGGAATTTACCAAAAAAAAAAAAAAATTACAGCCATGAATATATAGCATCTCGCTACATAATTAAAATGTAATCTATATTGCAGGATGAATAACCTTTGGATTATAATGTATCTTAAAGGGGACATGAAACCCACATTCTATCATGATTCCGATAAAGAATACAATTTAAAAAAAAGCTTTCCAATTTACTTCTATTATCAAATTTGCTTCGTTCTCTTCTTTTTCTTTGATGGGACATCTAGATAGGTAGCATGTACATGTATGGAGCACTACATGACAGGAAATAGTGCTGCCATCTAGTGCTCTTGCTAATGTATAACATTGCTGCAAAACTACTGTAATGCAGACACGTGCACATTTCCTAAGCTTACCTTCCTGCTTTTCAACAAAGAATAACAGGTAAACAAGAAAATTTGATAATAGAAATAAATTGTAAAGTTGTTTAACATTGTATGTTATATCTGAATCATGAATACAATTTTGGATCTTTCAATAGATTTTTCTCCAAAAAGTTATTTATTTAAAAAAATCCTATTTTAAATAAAAAATAACCTGATTTAAATAAAAAAATATATAATAATAAAAAAAAATCCTTACTTTTTGTCCATTCAGTATTTCAACTTCCTTAAAAAGTTACTCTAATGAGCCGTTAAGCAAAGTGGTTAGAATACTGTAAAGGACACTTTTCATGCTTCAATATGCAAATAATTACACAGTAAAAGTATTAGCAGATAGAAAGCTGGTTTTTGTCCTTACGTTTAAAAAAAAAAAAAAAATAACAACATGCTCCCAGGCCTGCTATAGCAGAAGTAACTAACTAGCTTACCTTTCTACTCTGAAAGCTTCGGCCTTGAACTATATTTAGTGCAATATGTTTTAATTAGCTTATAAAATTAATTTTGCTTTCAGAACTATAACCACATAATGAGCAATAACTCTTATTATGACTAACAAATACTTGTTTAGTTTAAGTTTCTATACAATATGCAGAGAAGTAGCTATGTCACTCCTTGTTGAGAGGGGAATCATTTTTTACAGTCTTCCAAGAGTGAGATTGATATACAGGTGGCCCTCGTTTTACAACGGTTCAATTTGCACCGTTTCATAATAACAACCTTTTTTTCCCAGTCATGTGACTGCTATTGAAAAGCATTGAGAAGCAGAGCATTGATTAAAATAGCCAGTAGGTGGAGCCGCCCGCTTGTGTTGCAGCAAAGCCAAGCAAGTTGAAATTAATCTGTTTAACCAGACATGAGCTATTGAGGAGATTTCAAAGGAACAATATCTTCTTGTCTATAAATCAGTCCAGATTGGAATGCATAGAAAGAACTGTTTGCAGAAAAATGCAAGTGAAGTCTGTGTTGTGTGATTATTTTATTAGGTTTATAATGCTGTTTAGCAAATGTTTTTGTTCATTTAACTTAGTTTAATTATATATTTTGTGTTGTGTGATTATTTTATTAGGTTTATAATGCTGTTTAGCATTTAAAGTCTTCATTTCAAAGCTTTAAAAATAATGTATTAGGTGTTACTTATGCCAATTTTGAGAGGGGCCTGGAACCTAACTCCCTCACTTCCCACTCACTTACATTATAAACTGGGTTTCAATTTACAACGGTTTCGATTTACAACCATTCCTTCTGGAACCTTACCCCGGCGTAAACTGAGGGCTACCTGTACACTGTAAGCAGATTCATTTTTGGTGACATTTTAGCAGATTTTTTTTAACTAAACACAGACAAACAGGACAAGAAAAAAAAAAAAAAAGAGAAAAACCCAGAACATTCAATATCAACTTGTTCACACTATCTCTGCCGGAATATACTGTCCCTATTGAGATGAGATTTTGCTAAAACATCTTAGACAAAGTGTTTGTCACCTGATGAGATGTTGCTTCTGTGTGTGACTACTGTCTGTGACCTATCTACCTCCCAGTGTATGAATATTATAAAAGCTAAGTATTATCAAATGTATAATCATTGCTTTGTTTTTGTATAAGTTTACAATAAAAAGTAATCTGATTTCACAGCATTCCAGTGTCCTACCTTTTTCAGTGACTGCTAATAGGTTTGTAAAATCTCCCTAGCACAAACACACACATTCATTTATAATATGAGATTAAACATTCTATTGGGATCCATTTACAGGGATTTTTTTTTTTTTACACGTAATAAATACCAAGGAGAAACAACTGATTTTTCATATCCCTTTTCAAGTAAACATATTTATATTAAATCAATATTAAATAGTAAATCCATACCAGTAATATGCATTCTTAAATAGCAATAGTCACCTGGTTATGCTGCTAAGACGGAACAGATGTTAAAATAAAAAACAGCATTACACTGTTGACACAGTAGAAAATCCTACAGCAAAATATCTTCTTGAAAAAATGTGTCTCATTATGTATGGCATTGGCTATTGAACACATTTCAAAGAGGGGGAGACACTGGAATCGTATAGCTAGATGGGATACATTTCTTGGATTCACTGATTAAAGGACCAGTCAACACATTAGATTTGCATAATCAACAAATGCAAGATAACAAGACAATGCAATAGCACTTAGTCTGAACTTCAAATGAGTAGTAGATTTTTTTATAACAAATTTCAAAGTTATGTATATTTCCACTCCCCTTGTACCATGTGATAGCAATCAGCCAATCACAAATGCATATACGTATAGTCTGTGAATTCTTGCACATGCTCAGTAGGATTTGGTGACTCAAAAAGTATAAATATAAAAGAATGTGAACATTTTTTTTAATGGAAGTAAATTGGAAAGTTGTTTAAAATTACATACTGTATCTGAATCATGAAAATTTAATTTAACCTGAGTGTCCCTTTAAGGGAGTTACTATTGAATTGTAATTTTTTTTTTAAAGCTAGAAGAAAATTACATGCATTAAAGGTGGAGTAGGCTGTATTGTTTTTAATGTGACATGAAACCTAAATTGTTCATTTCATGATTCAGATATAGCATGTGATTTTAAAT
This sequence comes from Bombina bombina, assembly GCF_027579735.1. Taxonomy (NCBI): domain Eukaryota; kingdom Metazoa; phylum Chordata; class Amphibia; order Anura; family Bombinatoridae; genus Bombina; species Bombina bombina. Next base: position 633,699,097 of record NC_069503.1, on the reverse strand, counting down.
AACTTTCCAATGTATTTCTATTGTTTAAATTATTTAATTCTTTGTGTATCCTTTGTTGAAAAGTATACCTAGGTAGGCTGCTGATTGGTAGCTGTCTCTTTTCATTGGCTTCCAGCTAGCTCTCAGTAGTGCATTAAATCCAATAATGAAGCAAATTGCATAATAAGTAAATTAGAAATTTGTTTAAAACTGTATGCTCTATCTGAATCATGAAAGAAAAATTCCAAGTCCCTTTAATTTTGATAGAAAAATAATTGTACCCCCTTTTAAGGTATGTTGAGGTGGAGGGTCCAATTCCCTCAAAAACTGGAAGTGTATACTCAAGACTTCACAAGCTTAACCCTGCTACATTGTACAGTTATTGTTTGATTGGTCAGTAGCTCATTTATTCTATCCCTAAATGGCCTTAGCAGATGAGATAAGGGGCTTTTTTTAAAGGCACATGATACCCAAATAATGAAGCACTTCAAACTGATGCAGCATAGCTGTCAAAAAGCTGACTAGAAAATATCACCTTAACATCTCTATGTAAAAAATGAAGATATTTTACCTCAAATTTCTTAAGTATTCACACCCCAGCTTTTTACAGTTATGCTGCATCACATTCAAGTGGTTTAGCATATGAGTATTATGTCCCTTTAAGAGTATGTTCATGAACTGCAAATGAATGCAAATTTTGTTAACAAAATTAAAAGGAACATGAAACCCAACATTTTTTTTTCCATGATTCAGATAAAGAATACAATTTTATTTTAAACAACTATATCATATTTGGTTAATTCTCTTGGTTTTCTTTGTTGAAAGAGCAGCAATGCACTGTTTGGAGCTAGTTGAACACAGATGAGCCAATAAAAATAAAATGCATATATGTGTAGCCATCAATCAGCACCTAGCTCTTAGTAGTACATCACTGCTCCTAAGGCTACCTAGGAATCCTTTTTAACAAAGGAGAGTACTAAGCAAATTTTATAATAGAAGTAAATTGGAAACTTGCTTAAAATTGCATTCTCTATCTGAATCATGACATTTTGCCTTTTCTATCCCTTTGAATATGTTTAAAACCTTTAATTTGTGTGCACACCTTTGCAGTACAATGTTTAACTGATATATACTATGCTCACATAAAAAAATGTTTTTTTAACAAATATTTATAATTATTAGTTTTTTAAAAAAATACACGTCATATATTTGATTACAATTTGGGTCAATATGCTTGAAACCATCAATTTTTATCAGACATTCAAAAACGTGTTTCGGCATTTAAGTGAAAGGAAATGACTGTAGCCGGGTGCATATATAAAGAACCAGTGCAATAACACACACAGATTTTCCCATGTGTGCCAATATCTTTTGTAGTGTTATTTTCTTCAAATGCACGTTTTGAATATCTTAATAATATCACTCACAATATGTTTGGCTGAGCTGTGAAAAAATACAAGTGCCTATTGTTTCCTAAAACAATAATTTGCATGACTTGAAAAAGAGGCTACGTATATATTTAAAGCATATTTGAATTGTCACTTGATTTTGTATTGTTATAGGGCCAGTAAAGTAAACTTAAACTTAAAGGCACATTACACCCAAAAAAAAAAAATAGATAGAAGTAAAGTAGAAAGTTGTCTAAAATTGTATTATCTAATTTGCTTCATTCTCTTGATATTTTTTCCTGATTGCTAATTGGTGGCCGCTGCACATAGATGCCTCATGTGATTGGCTCACACATGTGCATTGCTATTTCTTCAACACAGGATATCTAAAAAATTAAGCAAATTAGATAATAGAAGTAAATTGGAATGTTGTTTAAAATTGTATTCTCTGTCTGAATCATGAAAGAAATTTGTTGGGTTTAATGTCCCTTTAAATGGATAGGATGCAACATGACATTTTAAATAACTTTTTTAATAACTTTTTCAACAGTGTTTATAGCAGTGCTATACATAGTTGAAAAAACTGCTCCCATAGAACGCTAAAGACAAGCACCCTCAGCCTACCTAGCGTTGCTCTTCAACAAAGGATAACAAGCGAACAAAGCAAATTTGATAATAGGAGTAAATTAGAAAAGTTATTTAAAAACGGCATGCTCTATTGGAGGTCCCGACGATCAAAACCTTAATGGGCCAGATGTGAAAAACCCCACGGACATTCACAGAGGCTTCCCTCAGGTAATTATAAAAAAAAAAAAGAAGAAGAAAAAAAAGAGGACTGATATCTCACATGGAAAGTAATGGAGCTCTCAGGTAGGGAAACTATGATGAAGAGAGTGAAATTGCGTATTTTGACACAATCCCAGTCATTAAATACCTGAGAATTTTGTGTACAAATTGTGCTTTGTCCCATGTTCCCTGGAGGCTGTAACCAAGGTATTCAAAATGCTGCAAATTACCTTAATTTGATTTGCAGGTTACAGTTATTGATTTTCTACCTCTCTAGGGAGTGTGGGATAAGCACAATTTTACACAAAAGCAAGAGGTGTCTAATACTCTCTTAATATGTACATATGGGGAGTGACAGAATACATGCATACATAGGACAGATAGGTAGACATCAAACTGCAAATGTAAGCACATTTTAAACCACAAAAATAACTCTGAAAAACACAAGTTGCTTTTCCTTTGATTTTAAACAACAGAGAGTAAAGAAACTGATTTTCTGGGTTTCATTAATAAGTGAAGGGACATAAAAATAAAAATTGAGCGTGTCACCGACATTACACAGGCTCACATATCGCAAAGTATAACTGCAACAAGAGACACCACCTTATCCTCAATCCTACGCAAAACCCAAATAAAATTCTTGCACCATGCATATATAACACCTAAACTAAGCTCCAAATGGGTCCTGAACGCACAAAACATCTGCACCAAATGCTCAGTTCCTGCCCCAGATTTGGTACATCTAGTATGGGACTGCCCTAAAATGCAAAGATTCTGGGGCAAAGTGACATTCTGGCTTTCAAAAATACTTAAAACTAAAATAGCTCTAACAGTAACATACATATTCTTCTTTCAAGATAATGCAACACCCCCCATCACTAGGGATGGGCAAATGTTTCGCAACATTCGAAAAATTAAACAAACTTTAACACATTAGTTTGTTCATTCGTTTCGAATGTTTGTACAACATTCTAACATTCGTTTCATGTATTCGAATTATGCAATATTCAAATTTGAATTTATATATTTGTAATAGTGGTTCTAAAGCTTTCTTTAAATGTAATATTCGAATTATGCAATATTCAAATTCGAAAAATTTGAATTTATATATTTGTAAAAGTAGTTCTAACGCTTTCTTTAAATGTAATATTCAAATTATGCAATATTCGAATTCGAAAAATTTGAATTTATATATTTTAATAGTAGTTCTAATGCTTTCTTTAAATGTAATATTCAAATTATGCAATATTCGAATTCGAAAAATTTGAATTTATATATTTGTAATAGTATTTCAAATGCTTTATTTAAATGTAATATTCGAATTATGCAATATTCAAATTCGAAAAATTCGAATTTATATATATGTAATAGTATTTCTAATGCTTTCTTTAAATGTCATATTTGAATTATGTAGTATTCGAAATAGAAACATTCAAATTTATATATTTATATCTATTATGAATCAATTTACTAAATTCTCTACCACATGAACTATTGAACTTCTGAATAGTATTTGTTAAATCAAATGTTACATTCGAAATTTTGAATGTGGACATTCGATAGAATTATGAACATTTGAATTCGAAAGTGACATTCGAAAACTGTAAATAGCATTCGATTATAGAATTTTTGAGAATATTCGTTCTTGTCAACATTTGATTATGTAAATCGAATTTCTACAATAACATTCGAATTTGAATATAAACACATTCGCCCATCCCTACCCATCACCATAGATTCCTGAACATGGTAGTGTTAGTAGCAAGGAAACTAACCAATGCACTACATCATCAAATTCTAATAGAACAAACGGATGTTCAAGGTAATCGGGGTGCTAGAATAAAACAATTCATACGCAAATGGTAACGATTCCTACTATACCTACCTGAGGACCAAAATCCTTTACCCCTTTCGACATACCCTATTTATCCTTAATAAAAACTTACATGGCCGATGGTGCATACCAACCCCCGACCGAGACACCTGACTAACCCTGACCAACTGTGAAGGAAAAACCCACATCATGATGGAGAGAATGGGGATCTGAGACTGCAACCACTCGCCAAGGCTTGATTTCACTAGCTCAGGTAACTCCTTTTTTCACAAATGCCAAATGTGCATGCTTTACAACCTGTTCACTACCCAACTGTCCCACTAACCCCAATTTTTAGAAAGTTTAAATGGTTATGTTAACTTTTATTGTTATCTCCTATGGAATAGACTCCACAGCTTGAGCGCCACACTATACTCCTAGTAGACTCTTGGGCACATGATGAAACTAATAATGGCTCTAATTTGTGATTTCTACATTTTTCAGCAATAAAAGTGCCCCCGGCACCCTCCTATTTTACTCAAGCATCATATTACCTCATGTTTTGTTTGTGTTATATGTTGTTGTGTTGTTTTAGTATTTCGTTTTTGTTAAAATGTTAAATGGAGGAATTCTCCACTAATAGCAGAAAAGTGAAGCTTGACCACCTCACAGGGTCAACAACTAAACCTATGGACACATGAAATCAGACTTAATTGTCTAAACATGTTTGAACTATATTATCTGTATTACTTTGCAATACGTTGTGATGTTGTTCAAGCATTCTTCAAAAATAAAGTTATGAAAAAAAATGCTTATGCACTGTGAAAAAAACCTTGCAAGGTACTTTCATTATTTTTTAACTCAAATAGTGGTATTGAGTCCACTTAAAAGGATACATATATACAGCACTCTTGGTCGTAAAGTATTTTAATAAAAATGTGTTCAACTTAATTGTGGAGTTTTACTTGTGTGACTTAAAACATAACATTTAACTCTTGGTTAAAAATAGGAAAAGCAACAATAAAAAATAGCCTCTCTAGCATCATGATATTGCAATATAAAAAATATAACCTCATACTTAGATACATTCCCCAAAACTGGAAGTGTGAAGTTAGATCAGCAATGGTGTATTATCATTAGTATTGCCTCTTAATTAGTATCCGTAAGTAGGCATCTACAGGAGTGTACTCTTCTACTTTAAATTAAATAGGAGTGTCCAAATAAACGTATTGTATATTATAATAGCTTACTCATAAATATGGCAATGCTACGCACCTGAATATATTGGATCAATTCAGCCTGTAGGCTGTTATATTTAATGGGATTGTGGTTTAGGATTATATACCACCAATAAAAAGATAAACCTCTTTAAATATTCATGCCAAGTTTATTAAAATAGGACCCAGAGTGCTGTATACAGGCGTACCCAGAAGAAATTGTGGGTTTGGTTCCAGACCACAGCAATAATCTGAATATAGCAATAAAGTGAATCACACTAATTTTTTTTTGTTTCCCAGTGCATATAAAAGTTTTATTTACACTATACTGTAGTCTATTAAGTGTACAATAGTATTATGTCTAAAAAAACAAACAATGAAGATACCTTAATCAAAAAAATTTTATTGCTAAAAGTTGCTAACCATCATCTGAGCCTTCATCGAGTAGTGATCTTTTTGCTGCTGGCGTGTACATATAGGTGTGTATATATAAGTGTATTCATGTGTATTTATGTGTATATATGTTGAAAAATGGCACTGATAGACTCGCTGGACACAGGGTTGTCACAAACCTTCAATTTGTAAAAAGAGCAATATCTGCGAAGCGCAATAAAGCAAAGAGCAATAAAACGAAGTATGCCTGTATATGTATCCTTTTTAGTGGACACAAAACCTCTATTTGAGTTAAAATTTACATTAGATACCAGGCACCTGATATCCGATGATGGGCAAAGAATTATTAACCATATATTACACATATATATATGAGAGAAGAGTCACTTGTGTGAATATACCTAATGACTGACTCAAACTCTAAAAAACATAATTTATGCATACCTGATAAATTCCTTTCTTCTGTAGTGTGATCAGTCCACGGGTCATCATTACTTGTGGGATATTAACTGCTCCCCTACAGGAAGTGCAAGAGGATTCACCCAGCAGAGTTGCTATATAGCTCCTCCCCTCTACGTCACCTCCAGTCATTCGACCAAGGACCAACGAGAAAGGAGAAGCCAAGGGTGTAGTGGTGACTGGAGTATAATTTAAAAAAATATTTACCTGCCTTAAAAAACAGGGCGGGCCGTGGACTGATCACACTACAGAAGAAAGGAATTTATCAGGTAAGCATAAATTATGTTTTCTTCTGTTAAGTGTGATCAGTCCACGGGTCATCATTACTTGTGGGATACCAATACCAAAGCAAAAGTACACGGATGACGGGAGGGATAGGCAGGCTCTTTATACAGAAGGAACCACTGCCTGAAGAACCTTTCTCCCAAAAATAGCCTCCGAGGAAGCAAAAGTGTCAAATTTGTAAAATTTGGAAAAAGTATGAAGCGAAGACCAAGTTGCAGCCTTGCAAATCTGTTCAACAGAGGCCTCATTCTTAAAGGCCCAAGTGGAAGCCACAGCTCTAGTGGAATGAGCTGTAATTCTTTCAGGAGGCTGCTGTCCAGCAGTCTCATAAGCTAAACGAATTATGCTACGAAGCCAAAAAGAGAGAGAGGTAGCAGAAGCTTTTTGACCTCTCCTCTGACCAGAGTAAACGACAAACAGGGAAGACGTTTGTCGAAAATCTTTAGTTGCCTGTAAATAAAATTTAAGGGCACGAACTACATCCAGATTGTGCAAAAGACGTTCCTTCCTCGAAGAAGGATTTGGGCACAAGGATGGAACAACAATCTCCTGATTGATATTCCTGTTAGTGACTACCTTAGGTAAGAACCCAGGCTTAGTACGCAGAACTACCTTATCCGAGTGAAAAATCAAATAAGGAGAATCACAATGTAAGGCTGATAACTCAGAGACTCTTCGAGCCGAGGAAATAGCCATTAAAAATAGAACTTTCCAAGATAACAACTTTATATCAATGGAATGAAGGGGTTCAAACGGAACACCCTGTAAAACGTTAAGAACAAGGTTTAAACTCCATGGTGGAGCCACAGCTTTAAACACAGGTTTAATCCTGGCCAAAGCCTGACAAAAAGCCTGAACGTCTGGAACTTCTGACAGACGCTTGTGTAACAGAATGGACAGAGCTGGGATCTGTCCCTTTAAGGAACTAGCGGATAACCCCTTTTCTAAACCTTCTTGTAGAAAAGACAATATCCTAGGAATCCTAACCTTACTCCAAGAGTAACCTTTGGATTCGCACCAATATAGGTATTTACGCCATATTTTATGGTAAATCTTTCTGGTGACAGGCTTCCTAGCCTGTATTAAGGTATCAATAACTGACTCAGAAAAACCACGCTTTGATAAGATCAAGCGTTCAATTTCCAAGCAGTCAGCTTCAGAGAAGTTAGATTTTGATGTTTGAAAGGACCCTGAATCAGAAGGTCCTGTTTCAGAGGTAACGACCAAGGTGGACAGAATGACATGTCCACCAGATCTGTATACCAAGTCCTGCGTGGCCATGCAGGCGCTATTAGAATCACTGATGCTTTCTCCTGTTTGATTCTGGCAATCAATCGAGGAAGCATCGGGAAAGGTGGAAACACATAAGCCATCCTGAAGGTCCATGGTGCTGTCAAGGCATCTATCAGGACCGCTCCCGGATCCCTGGATCTGGACCCGTAGAGCGGAAGCTTGGCGTTCTGTCGAGACGCCATGAGATCTATCTCTGGTTTGCCCCAACGTGGAAGTATTTGGGCAAAGACCTCTGGATGAAGTTCCCACTCCCCCGGATGAAAAGTCTGACGACTTAAGAAATCCGCCTCCCAGTTCTCCACTCCCGGGATGTGGATTGCAGACAGGTGGCAAGAGTGAGACTCTGCCCAGCGAATTATCTTCGATACTTCCATCATTGCTAGGGAGCTTCTTGTCCCTCCCTGATGGTTGATATAAGCTACAGTCGTGATGTTGTCCGACTGGAACCTGATGAACCCCCGAGTTGCTAACTGGGGCCAAGCCAGAAGAGCATTGAGGACTGCTCTCAATTCCAGAATGTTTATTGGAAGAAGACTCTCCTCCTGATTCCAAAGTCCCTGAGCCTTCAGAGAATTCCAGACAGCGCCCCAACCTAGTAGGCTGGCGTCTGTTGTTACAATTGACCAGTCTGGCCTGCTGAATGGCATTCCCCTGGACAGATGTGGCCGATAAAGCCACCATAGAAGAGAATTTCTGGTCTCTTGAATGGAATGAAGGACACGGCATGCATTTTGAAGTTTTGTTAACCTGTCCTCTGTCAGGTAAATCTTCATTTCTACAGAATCTATCAGAGTCCCCAGGAAGGGAACTCTTGTGAGTGGAAAGAGAGAACTTTTCTCTTCGTTCACTTTCCATCCATGCGACCTTAGAAATGCCAGTACTATCTCTGTATGAGATTTGGCAGTTTGAAAGCTTGAAGCTTGTATCAGTATGTCGTCTAAGTACGGAGCTACTGAAATTCCTCGCGGTCTTAGTACCGCCAGAAGAGTGCCCAGAACCTTTGTGAAGATTCTTGGAGCCGTAGCCAGTCCGAATGGAAGAGCTACAAACTGGTAATGCCTGTCTAAAAAGGCAAACCTTAGATACCGGTAATGACTTCTGTGAATCGGTATGTGAAGGTAAGCATCCTTTAAATCCACTGTGGTCAAGTACTGACCCTCTTGGATCATGGGCAAAATTGTTCGAATAGTTTCCATCTTGAACGATGGAACTCTTAGGAATTTGTTTAGGATCTTTAAATCCAAGATTGGCCTGAAGGTTCCCTCTTTTTTGGGAACTACAAACAGATTTGAGTAAAACCCTTGTCCTTGTTCCAACCGCGGAACTGGATGGATCACTCCCATTAATAAAAGATCTTGTACGCAGCGTAGAAACGCTTCCTTCTTTGTTAGGTTTGTTGACAACCTTGACAGATGAAATCTCCCTCTTGGGGGAGAGGATTTGAAGTCCAGAAGGTATCCCTGAGATATGATCTCTAACGCCCAGGGATCCTGAACATCTCTTGCCCAAGCCTGGGCGAAGAGGGAAAGTCTGCCCCCCACTAGATCCAGTCCCGGATCGGGGGCCCTCAATTCATGCTGTCTTAGGGGCAGCAGCAGGTTTTTCTGGCCTGTTTGCCCCTGTTCCAGGACTGGTTAGGTTTCCAGCCTTGTCTGTAGCGAGCAACAGCTCCTTCCTGTTTTGGTGCAGAGGAAGTTGATGCTGCTCCTGCTTTGAAATTACGAAAGGAACGAAAATTGGACTGTCTAGCCTTGGCTTTGGCCTTGTCCTGAGGCAGGGCATGACCTTTACCTCCTGTAATGTCATCAATAATCTCTTTCAAGCCGGGCCCGAATAAGGTCTGCCCTTTGAAAGGAATATTAAGCAATTTAGATTTAGACGTAACATCAGCTGACCAGGATTTTAGCCACAGAGCTCTGCGTGCCTGAATGGCGAATCCTGAATTTTTAGCCGCAAGTTTAGTTAAATGTACTACGGCATCTGAAATAAATGAATTAGCTAACTTAAGGAATTTAAGTTTGTGTGTGATGTCATCTAGTGTGGATGATTGAAGTGTCTCTTCCAGAGACTCAAACCAAAATGCTGCTGCAGCCGTGACAGGCGCAATACATGCAAGAGGTTGCAATATAAACCCTTGTTGAACAAACATTTTCTTAAGGTAACCCTCTAATTTTTTATCCATTGGATCTGAAAAAGCACAGCTATCCTCCACTGGGATAGTGGTACGCTTAGCTAAAGTAGAAACTGCTCCCTCCACCTTAGGGACCATTTGCCATAAGTCCCGTGTGGCGGCGTCTATTGGAAACATTTTTCTGAATATAGGAGGGGGTGAGAAAGGCACACCGGGTCTATCCCACTCCTTAGTAACAATGTCAGTAAGTCTCTTAGGTATAGGAAAAACATCAGTACTCGTCGGTACCGCAAAATATTTATCCAACCTACACATTTTTTCTGGGATTGCAACTGTGTTACAATCATTCAGAGCCGCTAATACCTCCCCTAGTAACACACGGAGGTTCTCAAGCTTAAATTTAAAATTTGAAATGTCTGAGTCCAGTTTATTTGGATCAGAACCGTCACCCACAGAATGAAGCTCTCCGTCTTCACGTTCTGCAAACTGTGACGCAGTATCAGACATGGCCCTTGCATTATCAGCGCACTCTGTTCTCATCCCAGAGTGATCACGTTTACCTCTTAGTTCTGGTAGTTTAGCCAAAACTTCAGTCATAACAGTAGCCATATCTTGTAATGTGATTTGTAATGGCCGCCCAGATGCACTCGGCGCTACAATATCACGCACCTCCTGAGCGGGAGATGCAGGTACTGACACGTGAGGCGAGTTAGTCGGCATAACTCTCCCCTCGTTGTTTGGTGAAATATGTTCAATTTGTACAGATTGACTATTTTTTAAAGTAGCATCAATACATTTAGTACATAAATTTCTATTGGGCTCCACTTTGGCATTAACACATATAGCACAGAGATATTCCTCTGAATCAGACATGTTTAACACACTAGCAAATAAACAGCAACTTGGAAATACTTTTCAAAGTAATTTACAAATAATATGAAAACGAACTGTGCTTTAAGAAGCACAGAAAATATTATAACAGATAAAATAATTAAGTTATAGCATCAATCTTTGTCAGAATATACAGTTTTAGCAAAGGATTGTTCCCCTCAGCAAATGATAACTAACCCTGGCAGCAGAAAAAAATACACAAATAAACGTTTTTTATATCACAGTCAATACCATCAGCACAGCTCTGCTGTATGATTACTTCCCTCAAAAAAGGCTTTGGAGATCCCTGAACTCTGTAGAGATGAACCGGATCATGCAGGAAGAAAATGAATCTCTGACTGAGTTTTTTCTGATGCATAGTGAAAGCACCAAAATGGCCCCTCCCCCACACACATAACAGTGAGAGGGATCAGTGAACTGCTCTAATTTAAATCAAAACTATTGCCAAGTGGAAAAAAAGTGCCCAAAACATTTTTTCACCCAGTACCTCAGAGAAAAAAACGTTTTTACATGCCAGCAAAAAAACGTTTTACCTCAATAATTAATTGTCATTTAAAACCTATTGCAAGTCCCTGCAAAATAGGTTAAGTCTATGTATACAGTTTAAAAGCCAGAGAAGTACCATTTCCCAGAAAACTGAAGTGTAAAATATACATACATGACAGCCTGATATCAGCTACATCTACTGCATTCAAGGCTGAGTTTACATTATAACGGTATGGCAGGATTTTCTCATCAATTCCATGTCAGAAAATAATAAACTGCTACATACCTCTTTGCAGATTAATCTGCCTGCTGTCCCCTGATCTGAAGTTTACCTCTCCTCAGATGGCCGAGAAACAGCAATATGATCTTAACTACTCCGGCTAAAATCATAGAAAAACTCAGGTAGATTCTTCTTCAAATTCTACCAGAGAAGGAATAACACACTCCGGTGCTATTATAAAATAACAAACTTTTGATTGAAGATATAAAAACTAAATATATCACCATAGTCCTCTCACACATCCTATCTAGTCGTTGGGTGCAAGAGAATGACTGGAGGTGACGTAGAGGGGAGGAGCTATATAGCAACTCTGCTGGGTGAATCCTCTTGCACTTCCTGTAGGGGAGCAGTTAATATCCCACAAGTAATGATGACCCGTGGACTGATCACACTTAACAGAAGAAAGTGGTGTTAGAGTGCTGGTCCTATATGGATATGTATATATATATATATATATATATATATATATATATATATATATATATATATACATACAGGGCTTTTTTGTGGGGGTACTCACCGGTACTGAGTACCCCACCTCTGACAACTCATAAGAGGTAATATTTGTAATCATCATGTAAATACTCTAGTTTTCACAAGAGGGGGCTGCAAAATACATCAAACATTGTAAATAATCGTGTCCCTTTGCTTTTCTCAGAGTTACCGAGCAGAACATATCAATAAAAAAATCAATGAGTACCGGCACTTGTTTTTAGAGTACCTGCACCTTTTCTTTTACAAAAAAGCACTGTGTGTATATATGTATATATATATATATATATATATATATATATATATATATATATATAATGCTTTGCTTACAAGACTCAAATCATTCCTTTTAGTGCTTATTGTGGTCTTTGTTTCTTTTTCTCCCCTATTTTCCCCACCATACAAAGATTACATATAAAGTGGTCTAAAATAGGTTATTTTTCAGTTGGGGAATTATTCTCAGTATGATATTATTAATTTTAGGGGAAGATATCATATAAAACAAATTATTAATATGAGGGTTTGTTGTGTTTTTTCTTACTATGAGTAAAACAGGTGGGTTATAGACAGGTAATATTTATATTGCTTCTCTCTGATGCAATGTTCTTTTCAAAAGTATAGAAATTTTGTGTAACGATTTGCCTGTAATGTTTTATTCAACAACCTCAATGAAAATTATATTGGAAAACAAAATGGTATGCTCTGTCTAAATCATGAAAGAAAATTTTGGGTTTCATGTCCCTTTAAAAAAAAAAAAAAAAAAAAAATCACACTTTTCAGCTTTAAATACACCCCCACCCCCCCAAGATAAGCTGGAGTGTGTTTTGTGGGATATGGAATCATGACCCCTCTACATGCTATAAAGTGACTGGTAAATATGTGCAGTATTACATTTATATCACTAATAGAGATGGGCATACTGCACTCTAGAGGCTTTTCAATGGTGTCTGTCCATGGATTTAAAAAATGCAAATTATGCTTAAAAATTGCAGTTTTAAATGTTTTTAAAACAGTTAATATTATGGTGATATTCTATAATACAATGATTCATTTCTGATGCATATGTAAAAAAAATTCCCCTTTACATATATCAACGAGGTCACTGTTAAAAGAAGGTTGACAAAATATTTAATAACCAATGTTTTTCTTCAACTATCTTAGCCTGTAAAACACATTAGGGGGTGGAAGGAATATTAAAATAGTGAAAACATAAATGTTAACTATGTTTGAAAAGGTTAAAAGTGTACATGTTAGTTGTTTTACATTATACAAGTAAATAATATTATACCAAATAGATCACCATAATATTTACAAATTTAAATTAAAACTTAAAACATTTCTAGCTTCCATAATTCTCACAGATGCAAAATACATATAAATCAAACATACTCTACCACTGTGCATTTCAACTCCATAAAATTCAAGTGTTCTTGCAATGTTAATGTAGCATGACTCTGCTTCTGTTTGGCTAAGTCCACTAGAAAGAAAAAAAAAAGGATCAGCACACATCATTTTGAGATGAGATGTAACCATAATATGCAAATTTATATTGTATATTACAGAATGTATTGTTCATTTTAAGCAAAATGGATAAATATTACAATTACTTTTTTTTTGGTTACACTTGATTATGTCATTACTATTCCCCTATCAAATCTACTATTAAACAGATGATAAAAGTTTTGTGTGCATTCTAAGATGCTGCAGGAACACACTTTCAAATGGGCTGGCTCCTCCCCCCCCCTCCCACATTAGGAAGTTGATCTCTGCTGTTGCCTATTGTTTACATGGCTTTTCAACAGCCAGTACTGCAGTATAGGCATTTTAAATATAGGTGGTGGTTTCAACAGGCAAAAGCAGTTACCTCAAATGATAAAAACATAATTTATGTAAGAACTTACCTGATAAATTCATTTCTTTCATATTAGCAAGAGTCCATGAGCTAGTGACGTATGGGATATACATTCCTACCAGGAGGGGCAAAGTTTCCCAAACCTCAAAATGCCTATAAATACACCCCTCACCACACCCACAATTCAGTTTAACGAATAGCCAAGAAGTGGGGTGATAAAAAAGTGCGAAAGCATATAAAATAAGGAATTGGAATAATTGTGCTTTATACAAAAATCATAACCACCCTAAAAAAAGGGCGGGCCTCATGGACTCTTGCTAATATGAAAGAAATGAATTTATCAGGTAAGTTCGTACATAAATTATGTTTTCTTTCATGTAATTAGCAAGAGTCCATGAGCTAGTGACGTATGGGATAATGATTACCCAAGATGTGGATCTTTCCACGCAAGAGTCACTAGAGAGGGAGGGATAAAATAAAGACAGCCAATTCCTGCTGAAAATAATCCACACCCAAAATAAAGTTTAATGAAAAACATAAGCAGAAGATTCAAACTGAAACCGCTGCCTGAAGTACTTTTCTACCAAAAACTGCTTCAGAAGAAGAAAATACATCAAAATGGTAGAATTTAGTAAAAGTATGCAAAGAGGACCAAGTTGCTGCTTTGCAAATCTGATCAATCGAAGCTTCATTCCTAAACGCCCAGGAAGTAGAAACTGACCTAGTAGAATGAGCTGTAATCCTTTGAGGCAGAGTTTTACCCGACTCAACATAGGCAAGATGAATTAAAGATTTCAACCAAGATGCCAAAGAAATGGCAGAAGCTTTCTGACCTTTTCTAGAACCGGAAAAGATAACAAATAAACTAGAAGTCTTACGGAAAGACTTAGTAGCTTCAACATAATATTTCAAAGCTCTAACAACATCCAAAGAATGCAATGATTTCTCCTTAGAATTCTTAGGATTAGGACATAATGAAGGAACCACAATTTCTCTACTAATGTTGTTAGAATTCACAACTTTAGGTAAAAATTCAAAAGAAGTTCGCAACACTGCCTTATCCTGATGAAAAATCAGAAAAGGAGACTCACAAGAAAGAGCAGATAATTCAGAAACTCTTCTGGCAGAAGAGATTGCCAAAAGGAACAAAACTTTCCAAGAAAGTAATTTAATGTCCAATGAATGCATAGGTTTTATACGGAGGAGCTTGAAGAGCCCCCAGAACCAAATTCAAACTCCAAGGAGGAGAAATTGACTTAATGACAGGTTTTATACGAACCAAAGCTTGTACAAAACAATGAATATCAGGAAGATTAGCAATCTTTCTGTGAAAAAGAACAGAAAGAGCAGAGATTTGTCCTTTCAAAGAACTTGCGGATAAACCTTTATCTAAACCATCCTGAAGAAACTGTAAAATTCTCGGAATTCTAAAAGAATGCCAAGAAAAATGATGAGAAAGACACCAAGAAATATAAGTCTTCCAGACTCTATAATATATCTCTCTGGATACAGATACGAGCCTGTAACATAGTATTACGAGCCTGTAACATAGTATTAATCACAGAGTCAGAGAAACCTCTTTGACCAAGAATCAAGCGTTCAATCTCCATACCTTTAAATTTAAGGATTTGAGATCCTGATGGAAAAAAGGACCTTGCGACAGAAGGTCTGGTCGTAGCGGAAGAGTCCACGGATGGCAAGAGGCCATCCGGACAAGATCCGCATACCAAAACCTGTGAGGCCATGCCGGAGCTACAAGCAGAACGAGCATTCCTTCAGAATCTTGGAGATTACTCTTGGAAGAAGAACTAGAGGCGGAAAGATATAAGCAGGATGATACTTCCAAGGAAGTGATAATGCATCCACTGCTTCCGCCTGAGGATCCCGGGATCTGGACAGATACCTGGGAAGTTTCTTGTTTAGATGAGACGCCATCAGATCTATTTCTGGAATCTCCCACATTTGAACAATCTGAAGAAATACCTCTGGGTGAAGAGACCATTCGCCCGGATGCAACGTTTGGCGACTGAGATAATCCGCTTCCCAATTGTCTATACCTGGGATATGAACCGCAGATATTAGACAGGAGCTGGATTCCGCCCAAACCAGAATTCGAGATACTTCTTTCATAGCCAGAGGACTGTGAGTCCCTCCTTGATGATTGATGTATGCCACAGTAGTGACATTGTCTGTCTGAAAACAAATGAACGATTCTCTCTTCAGAAGAGGCCAAAACTGAAGAGCTCTGAAAATTGCACAGAGTTCCAAAATATTGATCGGTAATCTCACCTCCTGAGATTCCCAAACTCCTTGTGCTGTCAGAGATCCCCACACAGCTCCCCAACCTGTGAGACTTGCATCTGTTGAAATTACAGTCCAGGTCGGAAGCACAAAAGAAGCCCCCTGAATCAAACAATGGTGATCTGTCCACCACGTTAGAGAGTGTCGTACAATCGGTTTTAAAGATATTAATTGAGATATCTTTGTGTAATCCTTGCACCATTGATTCAGCATACAGAGCTGAAGAGGTCGCATGTGAAAACGAGCAAAGGGGATCGCGTCCGATGCAGCAGTCATAAGACCTAGAATTTCCATGCATAAGGCTACCGAAGGGAATGATTGTGACTGAAGGTTTTGACAAGCCGAAATCAATTTTAGACATCTCTTGTCTGTTAAAGACAGAGTCATGGACACTGAATCTATCTGGAAACCCAGAAAGGTTACCCTTGTCTGAGGAATCAATGAACTTTTTGGTGAATTGATCCTCCAACCATGATCTTGAAGAAACAACACAAGTCGATTCGTATGAGATTCTGCTAAATGTAAAGACTGAGCAAGTACCAAGATATCGTCCAAATAAGGAAATACCACAATACCCTGTTCTCTGATTACAGACAGAAGGGCACCGAGAACCTTTGTAAAAATTCTTGGAGCTGTAGCTAGGCCAAACGGCAGAGCCACAAACTGGTAATGCTTGTCCAGAAAAGAGAATCTCAGGAACTGATAATGATCTGGATGAATCGGAATATGCAGATATGCATTCTGTAAATCTATTGTGGACATATAATGCCCTTGCTGAACAAAAGGCAAGATAGTCCTTACAGTTACCATTTTGAATGTTGGTATCCTTACATAACGATTCAATATTTTTAGATCCAGAACTGGTCTGAAGGAATTCTCCTTCTTTGGTACAATGAAGAGATTTGAATAAAACCCCATCCCCTGTTCCAGAACTGGAACTGGCATAATTACTCCAGTCAACTCTAGATCTGAAACACAATTCAGAAATGTTTGAGCTTTCACTGGATTTACTGGGACACGGGAAAGAAAAAATCTCTTTGCAGGAGGTCTCATCTTGAAACCAATTCTGTACCCTTCTGAAACAATGTTCTGAATCCAAAGATTGTGAACAGAATTGATCCAAATTTCTTTGAAAAAACGTAACCTGCCCCCTACCAGCTGAGCTGGAATGAGGGCCGCACCTTCATGTGGACTTAGAAGCAGGCTTTGCCTTTCTAGAAGGCTTGGATTTATTCCAGACTGGAGATGGTTTCCAAACTGAAACTGCTCCTGAGGATGAAGGATCAGGCTTTTGTTCTTTGTTGAAACGAAAGGAACGAAAACGATTATTAGCCCTGTTTTTACCCTTAGATTTTTTATCCTGTGGTAAAAAAGTTCCTTTCCCACCAGTAACAGTTGAGATAATAGAATCCAACTGAGAACCAAATAATTTGTTACCCTGGAAAGAAATGGAAAGTAGAGTTGATTTAGAAGCCATATCAGCATTCCAAGTTTTAAGCCATAAAGCTCTTCTAGCTAGAATAGCTAGAGACATAAACCTGACATCAACTCTGATAATATCAAAGATGGCATCACAGATAAAATTATTAGCATGCTGAAGAAGAAGAATAATATTATGAGAATCATGATCTGTTACTTGTTGCGCTAAAGTCTCCAACCAAAAAGTTGAAGCTGCAGCAACATCAGCCAATGATATAGCAGGTCTAAGAAGATTACCTGAACACAGATAAGCTTTTCTTAGAAAGGATTCAATTTTCCTATCAAAAGGATCTTTAAACGAAGTACCATCCGACGTAGGAATAGTAGTACGTTTAGCAAGGGTAGAAATAGCCCCATCGACTTTAGGGATTTTGTCCCAAAATTCTAATCTGTCAGACGGCACAGGATATAATTGCTTAAAACGTTTAGAAGGAGTAAATGAATTACCCAATTTATCCCATTCTCTGGAAATTACTTCAGAAATAGCATTAGGAACAGGAAAAACTTCTGGAATAACCACAGGAGATTTAAATACCTTATCTAAACGTTTAGGATTAGTATCAAGAGGACCAGAATCCTCTATTTCTAAAGCAATTAGTACTTCTTTAAGTAAAGAACGAATAAATTCCATTTTAAATAAATATGAAGATTTATCAGCATCAATCTCTGAGACAGAATCCTCTGAACCAGAAGAGTCATCAGAATCAGAATGATGATGTTCATTTAAAAATTCATCTGTAGAGAGAGAAGTTTTAAAAGATTTTTTATGTTTACTAGAAGGAGAAATAACAGACATAGCCTTCTTGATGGATTCAGAAACAAAATCTCTTATGTTATCAGGAACATTCTGCACCTTAGATGTTGAAGGAACTGCAACAGGCAATGGTACATTACTAAAGGAAATATTATCTGCTTTAACAAGTTTGTCATGACAATTAATACAAACAACAGCCGGAGGAATAACTACCAAAAGTTTACAGCAGATACACTTAGCTTTGGTAGTTCCAGCACTAGACAGCGATTTTCCTGAAGTATCTTCTGACTCAGATGCAACGTGAGACATATTGCAATATGTAAGAGAAAAAACAACATATAAAGCAAAATTGATCAAAATCCTTAAATGACAGTTTCAGGAATGGGAAAAAATGCCAATAAACAAGCTTCTAGTAACCAGAAGCAAAGAAAAAATGAGACTGAAATAATGTGGAGACAAAAGCGACACCCATATTTTTTTGGCGCCAAATAAGACGCCCACATTATTTGGCGCCTAAATGCTTTTTGGCGCCAAAAATGACGCCACATCAGGAACGCCGACATTTTTGGCGCAAAAGGACGTCAAAAAATGACGCAACTTCCGGCGACACGTATGACGCCGGAAACAGAAAAGATTTTTTGCGCCAAAAAAGTCAGCGCCAAGAATGAAGCAATAAAATGAAGCATTTTCAGCCCCCGCGAGCCTAACAGCCCACAGGGAAAAAAAGAGTCAAATTTTAAGGTAAGAAAAAAATTGATTCAAATGCATTATCCCAAATATGAAACTGACTGTCTGAAAATAAGGAATGTTGAACATCCTGAGTCAAGGCAAATAAATGTTTGAATACATATATTTAGAACTTTATAAATAAAGTGCCCAACCATAGCTTAGAGTGTCACAGAAAATAAGATTTACTTACCCCAGGACACTCATCTACATGTTTGTAGAAAGCCAAACCAGTACTGAAACGAAAATCAGCAGAGGTAATGGTATATAAATAAGAGTATATCGTCAATCTGAAAAGGGAGGTAAGAGATGAATCTCTACGACCGATAACAGAGAACCTATGAAATAGACCCCGTAGAAGGAGATCACTGCATTCAAATAGGCAATACTCTCCTCACATCCCTCTGACATTCACTGCACGCTGAGAGGAAAACCGGGCTCCAACTTGCTGCGGAGCGCATATCAACGTAGAATCTAGCACAAACTTACTTCACCACCTCCATAGGAGGCAAAGTTTGTAAAACTGAATTGTGGGTGTGGTGAGGGGTGTATTTATAGGCATTTTGAGGTTTGGGAAACTTTGCCCCTCCTGGTAGGAATGTATATCCCATACGTCACTAGCTCATGGACTCTTGCTAATTACATGAAAGAAATAAACAATTTGTGAACAATTTAATACTATCCAGCAGGTAAAATGGATTGTTGAAAAAACATTATAAGGATTACATTTTACAATACAATGGAGTTTTTACCCTGGTACATCAATGCTCTCACTTATCTAATTAATTTATTGGAGCTCATTCCAATGTTTTGCTTCCATAAACATCCATAAAAACTCTTGAGTTTATGTAAGTTGATCACGTTTAACAGATTTACCTATTACATTTTATAAGCCATTTGGATGGTTTAAACAGGTATTAAACATCTCTTGCTTTTGGGTAAGAATTTTGATTTCCCCCTGTTTCTTAGAGACTAACCAGCACATTTTCTAACTTAACAGCATTTAGAAGAAAACCTAGGCCACAGTATTAGCTTGTTTTGCCTTTATAGGTAGTGTTAGATGAGTAACATTTTTTACAGAAAAGAGAGGTATTTAATGTCCCTTTAATTCAAACATCAGCTATAAAAAGGAATCATAGTGGCTTAGAACAAGTCTTAGGCGGCGGCCTCCACTCTGACGACAGTTACAAAACAGTGCTCACCTATAATAGGTGTTACTTTATTTTTTCCCTTTAAAGAAAATTGTAATATTTAGGTTTAGTTTTAATTTGAGGAATATGCATCTGATCCAGGGTTCACTCACTGTGTTAAACTCAAGTTACTGATCAAGACAACAAAAGAAACACAATCTGAGCAATTTTGACTTCAGTGCCTTTCTTCTACCTACATCCCGCCATTTGCCTTATTCCACCACTAAATGGCAATGGTCATTGTCGGCTCTTCACTGTTCCCACACCTTCCCTTATATGCTAAAGCGCTGCACCATGTTGTAAATTAGGTTACCTTCTCTGCTGTGGTCAATTAGGGACAGTTATAAATCGGTCAGTAAAGTGTGCAGCCAATGGGTGTGTGGAATATAACAGTGTTCTGCACTTCCATTTCTAACAGGAACTGGAAATCTCACAATTTCTGAATGGAATTACGGAAAAATTACGGAAAAATGGGACAAACTAAACATTGAAAGTATATTGCAGCGTTTAATCTATATATACAATTTATAATTTTATATTACCATAAAATCAGTTGCGAAAACACCGCACACGGTATTGCTTTTTCGCTTTTGGGGTTGCACAGCTATTACAAGTTGCAAAATAACTTATTTTGCGTGCGTGTTAAACCATGTAATCCAAACAGCCAAATTCCGTACATGTTCACGTATTCACCATAGAAGTCAATGGAGAAGACAAATAGAACCCCCCCCAACTAAAACCCTAATCTGTTGCGCAAAGCCCATGACGTATTCTCCTCAAAAAGTGTACATCAAAATGCGAATATTTCATATTGCGAAAATGTTTTCGTAACAGAATATGTTCTATTTATCTATAAATAAATATGTCTCTATATATGTGTTGATTTTTGGACAGATATATCTATTAATAGTGAGAAATGGATATGAATATATAAATAAATATATGACATGGGGCAAAGAAAAAAGGACGAAATATTGTCTATAAAAGACAGAGAAATCAGCACTCTTTTAAGAATATATATATATATATATATATATATATGTGTGTCTTTATATATCGAGATCTATATGTGAATATCTCTTTGAAAATTCCTCTGAGATATTGTTTAATGTGCATAAGAATGTAATGTAAAATCTTTTCATATCTCCATAGTTAAAAATATCTATATACATATAAATCCATATTTCTCTATGTATGTGTAAGTATGTCAATGTAAAATCCTCGCATCTGCTTTTTTTTTCTAAGACCCGAGATCTTGTATCTTTTAGGCCTTATAACTTTTGTGAAATTTATTTTTTATGTGTTTTGTTAAACTTTTAAGTTGCGCAAAACTGTTAACTACAGCTCTTCGAGCGCAGAAGGGATTTTTACGTAAAAGGCGAATGCGCATGAGCAATCACGTTTTTTCAAGAATTATAATAGCTGGGCAATGGAAAATGAATGCGAAAAGACCATATCATGTTTGGAAAACTCATAACGTGCGACTTGTAATCTTGCCCAAACTATTTTATGTCCCTTTAGTTGCAGAAAGGAGGTTACACACTGTGCTCTGTGTATTAGTGACTGGAATAACTCAGCTGTGGGATGTTACACTTCAGATGTGAGGGATGAGAGGGCAGCATATTTATATGTGCTAAGGGAATCACGGTTGACAACAAATATAAAACATTACCTGTGTTGTACGTGTAGAGATTCAACTTTGGTTATAAAATCATTGTCTTGATTTGGAATAAAATAAGAATCTGACAGGTATCCTGGAAGATGTACCGAGGAACTGTAGTCGCCCAGCTCAGCTGTTAAATAATAAAATAAGTATATAAATATTTATATATTTTTTTAAAGGGAAAGCAAACACCTTGTAATTCAACAATATTGTCTTGCTATAGCATAAACTATGAGCCACATCTAAACATTTTTTAAAACAAATTAATTTGTTACTTGTTTGCTACAGTTGTTTTTCAACAGGGAAACTCCACTCACTAATTGCTCTATTTGGAGGAGACCATGCAGGCTTGAGTGCGAAGACAACAAGGCTAAGCACAGCCATCAAGTTAGTATAACATGGATAGTGTTGCAGCAGGGTGCATTTATAGTTATGACAGTTAGAAAATTTGTCATTTTCAGAGAAAAAAATACATGAAAAGGGGGCAAGATAAATAATGAAATTATGCAGCAAAGTTGTTTTATTACACATGACTATATTATATAAAAATGTCAAGGTGTTTAATGTTCCTTTAAGGCTTAAACATGAAACTGCAGTGGGCTAGTAAGACATAAAACTGTTCTCCCCTTTATTAAAAAAATGTCAGCTTAACAAAAATAATCACGCTAGTTTATGAGAAAAAATATATATACCAAGTGCAAAGGGATGAGATACTGTGCTAAGCCAAATATATTAAATAGATCAGGGGTTTTCAAATCCGTCCTCAGACCTCCCTAACAGGCCATTTTTTCCATTAAAACATCACCTAGGACATGTCCATAACAATGGGCTGAGCTTGCAAGTATTTATGTTGGGTATTGAAATGCTAATTATGGCTGGGGGGTTGAATACACACTATTTCACATACAAAATCTCTGTCTCCCTCATACCCCCCACTGGAAGATTAATCAGTGCTATTGTGTCTTGTTTATGTAGTTTTTCAACAAAGAAACATTTTTTTACTTATATTTCCAGTATGTGGGGATACAACAGGTAAAAGTAACTATTTTAAATAACAAATAAAATTACATACACTAGCAGATAGAATGGACCATTCGGAACACATTGAAGGGGATACATTTTAGTTTAAAAAGCAATGGAATACCTTTCCTGTTTATGAAAATAAAATTGTCACAATGACAGATTGCTTCAGGCTGGAGCCAAGTGGTTAGCTATAAGCTGAACAGTATTTAATTATTTTTAATGTGTTTTAATCGTTATTGTGTATAAATAAAACTGCTGTTGGGCAACAACGTAAACTTTTACATGCCTGACATTACTCATACAGATAAGCATTATTTTGCTATCCTATTCATAACCCCCTTAGATAACACACCCAAAAAACACGTTCCTACTCCTAGCACTGCAGAAGAACTTTGACATCATATGGAAATCCTGTTCTCAGGGACGGATTTATAGCATTTAGCCACCAATCAGCAAGCGCAACCCAGGTACTGAACCAAAAATGGTCTGGCTCCTAAGCTTACATTCTTGCTTTTCAAATAAAGATGGCAAAAGAACAAAGAAAATTTGATAATAGGAGTAAATTAGAAAGTTGCTTAACCCCTTAACGACTGAGGACGTGCCAAGCATGTCCTACAAAAACCGGTCATTAATGACCAAGGACGTGCCTGGCATGTTCTCAGGGGTTTCAAGTGCTGAAAGTAATCGTGATTGCTTCCAGCCGCTTTCAGGGTATTGCAGTGATGCCTCGATATTGAGGCATCCTGCAATACCCTTTTTATAGCCACCAATGCAGAGAGAGCCTCTCTGTGGCCCTCTCTTCATTGGCCAGCTATGGTGCCGATCGTTGGTGGCGTAGGAGGGATAGCAAGGAGGCGGGTAGGTGGCCCATCGCTAGAGGGAGTTCCGAGCGAGCGGGCAGGAACATGTGGGACTGGGACCAAAGAGCGGCAAAGTGTAAGGGAAGGAGGGAGAGGGAGGAATAAATGTTGGGAAAGGGATCTGGGAGGGGGGAGGGTATTGAGGAGGGGCAGCTACACTACAGAAATTTTTCTTTTTTTATAAAAAAAATAAAACCAATTTTTTTAGCAAACTGGGTACTGGCAGACAGCTGCCAGTACCCAAGATGGCAGCAAATAGGTAGAGGGGGGAGGGTTAGAGAGCTGTTTGGGGTGGATCCTACACTGAAGAATATATATTTATAAAAAAAAAAAAAAAAAGCCTTTTATTTTAGTATTGGAAGACTTTCTGCCAGTACTTAAGATGGTGGTGACAATTGTGGGATGGGGGAGGGAAGAGAGCTGTTTGAGAGGGATCAGTTAGTGGGATGTGTCAGTTGGAAGGCTGATCTCTACACTAAAGCTAAAATTAACCATACAAGCTACCTAATTAACCCCTTTACTGCTGGGCATATTACAAGTGTGGTGCACAGCAGCATTTAGTGGCCTTCTAATTACCAAAAAGCAATGCCAAAGTCATATATGTCTGCTATTTCTGAACAAAGGGGATCCCAGAGAAGCTTTTACAACCATTTGTGCCCTAATTACACAAGCTGTTTGTAAATAATTTCAGTGAGAAACCTAAAGTTTGTGAAAAAGTGAACAATTTTTTTTTTTTATTTGATCGCATTTGGCAGTGAAATGGTGGCATGAAATATATCAAAATGGGCCTAGATCAATACTTTGGGTTGTCTACTAAAAAGAAATATATACATGTGAAGGTTTTTTCAGGGATTCCTGACAGATATCAGTGTTACAATGTAGCTATGGCTAATTTTGAAGAATAAAAAAATGGTTTGCAAATAGCAAAGTGCTACTTGTACTTATTGCCCTATAACTTGCAAAAAAAGCAAAGAACATGTAAACCTTGAGTATTTCTAAACTCAGGACAAAATTTAGAAACTATTTAGCATGGGTTTTTTGGTGGTTGAAGATGTGTAAAAGATTTTGGGGGTCAAAGTTAGAAAAAGTGTGTTTTTTTTAATTTTTTCATCATATTTTATATATTTTTTTTATAGTAAATTATAAGATATGATGAAAATAATGGTATCTTTAAAAATTCAATTTATTGGTGAGAAAAACAGTATATAATATGTGTGGGTACAGTAAATGAGTAAGAGGAAAATTACAGCTAAACACAAACACCGCAGAAATGAAAAAATAGCCCTGGTCCTTAATGGTAAGAAAATTGAAAAATGGTCTGGTCACTAAGGGGTTAAAATTGCATGCTCTATCTGAATCATGAAAGAAAAAATGTGGGTTTAGTATCCCTTTAAAATTTGAGTCTGGAGACTCCAGATCTTTCATTTATTGAGCTCATGGTTCATTTTTGAGGCGTGTTTTGGATCATTGTCTTCTTGGAATATTCAGCTTCTTTCATCTTACATATCTTAACTGACTGTAGGACATTAGATTCAAGGATTTGTTGATATTTAGTGGACTACATTCTTCATGTCACCTTGAAAATGATTTCCTGTACCACTGGCAGCCACAACCCCAAAAGTGCAATAGACCCCCCCATGCTTAACAGTTGGCACAGTGGACAGATGTACCACTATACTCAAGTGCCACTAGATCTTTCATGGTCTTCCAGATCCTCTTTAGTTTCTTAATGACAGTTCATATAGGGGAAAATACAAGCATAAAAGAATAAAGAGTTTAGAATTATTTTAATATAATTATCCTGCTTTGTAGGAATCAGTTATCGTTTATGTTTTGATACTTAGTCAGATGCTTAGTGAATCCCATGGTTTTTAAATGTAAACACATGATCCTAAGAGGTTCAGAGAGTCAACAAAGGACTTAAACCAAGGCAAGAGTCATATTTGGACAACCTTAGTTTCTGGACCTTACAAATAAACCACAAATGGATTAACTGCAGAAATATGCGTGTTTATTGCAGAGGTTGTGCTTGCTTCTCTTCAATAAGAAAACCAAAAAAATGTTGTTGTTTTTTTTGTGAGGGTAACGCAAACTGTACATTGTTTCAAACACTACTGTCATAGTCCTAGACTTAATATTAAATATAAATAATAATGAAAAGTATTGCAAATAGAATTCTGCAGTGACAATCCCTTTATAAAAAGTCATTATGAAAGGCGTAAAAAGTTTTGAGTCTTGCAATATAAATATGATTCATAATTGCTTTAATAAAGTGCAGCTCCATCCCTAGAGGAATTTACAATCTTTGACAAACCGTATCACAACGACTGATGCAATTAAAAATGGAATTTATATGACTAGTGCAATGTTTCATAATTTGCAATATGAGTAATCAGAGACTTTATTAACCCTTTGAGTGCTAAGCACTTTCCCACCTGGGTGCTAAGCTGGATTTGAGATGGTTTTATTCTTTTTATTTTCTTTAAATATATATATATTTTTTTATCTGTTTTTTTTCAGATCCCCAAGACTTAAAGGGCCACTGTAAGTAAATATTTTCTATGCCTGTTACTAACTAACTACCCCAAATATGCTTTTTATCAATAGCATTTCATTAACATATCTCTACCGTATAGCAGAAATCTTTTCTGCAAATTTAATTGTTTTCCAAACCCACTCCGTGGGTATCCTTTGCTCTGTACCAATCCGTTTGCAATACCTAGGTTTCAAAATGGCGATTTAAACACAAAGTTATTGGTTTAAGTATTTTGAACATGCAGTGCTGAAAATAGTGGGCAGGATAACGTGACATCATCGGCGAATAAAAGATA
Source organism: Bombina bombina (assembly GCF_027579735.1). NCBI lineage: Eukaryota > Metazoa > Chordata > Amphibia > Anura > Bombinatoridae > Bombina > Bombina bombina. The sequence continues at coordinate 633,672,525 of NC_069503.1, read as the reverse complement.
TAACTTTTAGAACGTTATGAAACTTCGTTTTGGAGAAAATATAGGTCAGTAGGTTTTAATTAATGTTTATTAACTTTAATATGTTAGTTGCTTAGCTTAAAAATTATAACAGAAAGTAATCCTTTAAACTGTTTATATTTTAAATAAATTTGCGTGGTGACGTCATCACGTCATTGCGCGTAATGTCATCGCGTGAAATGTGAACCCCCGGCGATGCCTGTTTCTGTGCAGGCCAGATCACCGGGGTAGGAGTGGGAAGGAGCCCCCAGATCTCCCTCAAGGTGGGAGAGTGCTAGCGATGGCTCTGAGCCGTCGGTAGCACCTGACTGAGACAATTTGCGACAGCTCAGAGCCGTCGTTAGCACTCAAGGGGTTAAATATCTCAGAATCTATGTTGTTTGTAGACATCCAGTGTGGTTCAAAGCAGAGAGATCAGATTCAGTTCATAACAGGCCTACATTGTATTATTCCACATAGGAATATAATTCTTTGTGTCTTTCAATAAGCTATTTATTTTGATCATTTGCTGTGCTGTAGGGGTAACACAACAATTCAGTAACACAGCCAAACCCTGCACAAAACTGTGGTAACAAATCTCAACCAGTAGATGAAAACTACATTTACAATGTTATGATACCGATAGTCATAAAAAAATATTAATTCTTGACAAGAGATGCAATTTACTTATTAGACCCTCATATATTATTCATAAATCACACAAAAGATCCTTGCTATTAAGCTACTTTTTTTTTTATAATAAATGCATTATACTTAAAAAGCCTATAGCTGCTATATCAAGATTTTTTTCTAACCATAATATGAGTAAGCACATTATCATTTATTGTTACTGAAACATTACAGAGGCTAGAACAGCAAAACATATTAATTGATTTCATTAAGTTGCCATCATTTGACAACTGTGAATCCTTTAAATGAAATGTCAAGAATAAATGGGATGTTCCTACATGTGAGCTAACCTTAAAGGGACACTCAGGTTTTATTACATTTTCATGATTCAGATACAGCATGTAATTTTAAACAACTTTCCAATTTACTTCCATAAAAAAAAAATGTGCACAGTCTTTTATATTTACACTTTTTAGAGTCACCAGCTCCTACTGAGCATGTGCAAGAACTCAGACTATACGTATATGCATTTGTCATTGGCTGATTGCTATCACATGGTACAGGGGGAGTGGAAATATACATAACCTTGAAATGTGTTGAAAAAGAATCTACTACTCATTTGAAGTTCAGACTCAGTGCTATTGCATTGTCTTGTTATCTTGGATTTGTTGATTATGCAAATCTACTGTGTTTACTGGTCCTCAAAAAAAAAGGGGGGGGGAAAGGAATGTGGCCAGTTCAGATACAAGTAAATCAGTATTGTAAGGCGGTCTGATTTTTATGCTGTGTTCTGTAACTCTGCAAAAGAGGACAAATTGGAGAAACCTATAACGGAGTTACATATAAGGTTATTTTCATGGTGTCTGCCCAAGCCTGTTGCTGCTGGTGAAGTATACTGGCTTTTGTAAAACTCACTAAACTGTGGGGAAAAAAAGGAATGTGATATGCACCTAGAGTCAGATTAAGACTCTAGTGGACTCAAAGAAGTATAGTAAGACCCTCCACACAAGTAAACATACAGCAATATCTTATTGACTTATATTGCTACAGCACTTACACCACATCTACTATATAAACAAAAAACAAAGTATGTCTTAAGGATGCGTAGCATGTATACATATCAGCGCTATGGTGGTTAAGTAACATAATAGAACATAATATTACCTAGGGCAGGGTTCTTCAAACCACGGATCGGGACCCATTACTGGGTCGTAACACCATGTTTATTGGGTAGCTACTTCTGTGTTGTAAGAGAGTGTGTGTAGTGTGTTTATTGTATGAGTGTGTGTGGGGTTTGTGTTGTACGAGAGTGTGTATGGCGTGTCTGTGTTATATGAAAGTATGTTTGTTGTGTCTGTGTTGCATGAGAGTGTGTATGGCGTGTGTGTGTTATATGAAAGTTTGTTTGTTGTGTCGGTGTTGCATGAGAGTGTGTATGGTGTGCGTGAGTTGTATGAGAGTGTGATTGGTGTGTGGTATGAGAGAGTGTGTGTGTGTTGTATGAGAGTGCGTGCGTTGTATGAGAGAGTGTGTGTGTGTGTGTGTATTTTATGAGCGTGTGTGGTATGTGTGTGTGTTGTTTGAGAGTGTGTGTGTGTGTGTGTGTATTTCATGTATTTTATTTATGGGAGTATGTATGGTGTGTTGTATGTGAGTGTGTCACTTTGCCAGAAACTACAGCTATCTTGTATATGACTTCAGACATTTTCAGACAAAGCATAAAAATAAGGATGCAAATGTATGTGGTACCATGGCACTGGGTTATGGGGAAACGAGTTTGAAGAACCCTGACCTAGGGCATAGGTTGCCCAGTAAGTTGCACTATAAATCACAGTTATTTAAGATAATTTAAAATTGTTTTAAAGGGGTCCTAGGGAAGCAGTCTTGTTTGCCTCCTGCTTAATCCAGCTCTGCAAACATCTCAACTGAGTTTGGAATACAATCTTATGTTAAAGTGTCTTACTGATGTGTGGTTCTGTTATGCATACATAATAGGTACTGATCTCCAATATTGTAATTTGAATGTTCAATGCATTTAAAAGGCACTATCTAAATATCATTGTTATTATATTTTATTCAAAAAGTTCCAATATGTGTAGTGCTATACAGTGGAAATGAATACCGTTTATACACTTTACACTATTTAAGTTAACAATACATAAATCCTAACAGTAGATATAACTGACATAAGAAAGTTTCTTCAGGAGGAATATGTCAGGGAAGTATGTAGAATTTGTATATTATCATTATAAAAAATAAACTGAAAGCCAAATTAATGCATAAAAAAACTGATAACCTGCACGTGACTGGGTATAGGTTAAAGAAGGAGTTACAAAATGGCCCCTCCCCAAAGCTAAACCTTAGGACCCATCCTTGACCCAAACAAATATTTTTCACAACTAATAAAAAATTTTTTTTTAGCTCCTTGGCTATCAGTTGCAAACAGTGCAGTGTTTTTATATCTCATTGATGCCAATAAAAGCACAGAGCATAAATAATACCTCAGTAACTACACATGTGAATCTCAATAGTACATAAGAACAGGCATCAACAAATCTGTTAACATTTAGGAGACAGTCATACTTTTAGGTGGCAAGACAGTGGTATTTGTATATAGATATATGGAGAATAACCCAAAAAGTTAGGAGCCAGAAGTAGAATTGTAGGAGCCAGTGTCTCCATGGCTCCTGAGTTTGCCGAGCCCTGCATAAGACAATATAATTTTTTTACACTCCATGGCTCCCACTAACACAGAGTAGCAAATGCACCAGTGTCATTTCTTTCTGGGCCATATTTGAATTGAACAGAGGCAAATGAGAGCTTAAAAAATTAGCTTTCACTTGGGAAATAAAATAAAAAATAATGGATATTTTTGTTTGTGTCCAGTATTTTGTATACATTTTACTGGACACCTTGTTGAAATACTGGACAGTCTGACTGAATACTGGGCACCTGTCAACCCTAGAATAGATTTATGATCAGTAGCATGGAGCGTAAAGAAAATGGACCAAGGACTGAGCATTTGGTGCATTTGGACATGAGGGGGGAATTGACTAAGAAGCAATCAGATTATGGTCGTTACCATTGGTTGTCTTAAGGTTAGTTGGTGGAAGTGGAGTTGGCAGGCCCTATTTTGCATGATTGGTTGAACTTGTGAGCTTGATAAATGTTCCTATTAGTAAATCTAACCCAGAGTGACCTCTCCTTTCCAGGAGTGATAATTTGATTGCACAATTTGGCACGCCAAACCACAATATATGAGTTGAGCAAATAGATTCTGTTGTGCTATATTGGCTCACGCCCTTAATTTGTACGTTTGTATGTGTATGTTAGTTACAGGGTACATTGCACAATGTATATTACTCATAGGTTATATTTTACATGAGGTAAAAACATCATCAAATGCATTTCTTTTAATATAAAAAAAATTACTTTTAATACACTGCATAGTAAGAAACTGAAACAAATCTCATTTTATTTTAAAGTTGTACAAATTCTTTATTTTACAAATGTACACCCCACTTATTAAACATTTTACATCCACTTTTTACTTTCATTTTCTTTTCATCAAAAACAAACAAGAAAAAAAAAATGCTATTTTGAAAGCTCAATTCTTTTTCATTGTTTAATGTAGGCAAAACTAAAATGAAGTTTCACATAAATCAGTTTTGGTGCAAATAGAAGATAATGTAATGTATAGCTGCCGCACACAGACTTTATCACAGCTGTGTTAAAGACAAGTTAACAAAGAGTTAACTGAGTGACAGAACTACTTACACTGAACAGCATATGAGGCAAGAACAACAGCTGAGTTAAGAGGGCAGGATAACCTACAACGAGAGAAATAAATATTATCATTATCCAAAAATCCAGTCTGCTCTGTGAGAAAAGTATACAGAATTTTTTTCTTGCTATATGATTTTCAAGTTCAGCAGTAAACAATGCTAAGAGAGACATGTTTTCTTTCTTTCATGATTCAGATAGAGCATGTGAATTTAAACACATTTTCAATCTACTTCTATTCTTTAATTTGTTGGTTGTGTTCTCTTGCTATGCTCTGTTTAGAAGAATACATAGGTAGCCTCAAGCGCTGCTAATTGGTGGCTGCAGATATATACCTTGTGTTATTTGCTCACCCAATGCGTTCAGTTAGCTTCCAGTAGTGCATTGCTGCTTCTTCAACAAAGAATTCCAAGAGAATGAAGCAAATTAGATAATAGAAATAAACTGGAACGTTGTTTAAAATTGTGTTCTCTATCTGAATCATGAAAGAAAAAAATGTGGGTTTTGTCATGAGATGCAGGACACAGCATAGAAGGTACAACGTTATTTTATTGCAGAGCATAGAAGTATACAGCTTGTACAACACATCTAACTTGGTAACTGCGACATAGACAATAATAGCCATAAGCCACCCCCTCATAAGGGTGACGTCATCTACCACTCTCATCACATCTTACCCTTTTTCAAAGGACAAAGCATACATTTTTTTTTTTAGAGTACATCAAATAACAAGGTATACAAGAAGCATACAAAAATAGTTTTGTTTAGTGTATAACAAATAACAAGTTAAAGTGAATATATATATATATATATATATATATATATATATATAAACAACAAGAAAAATAATCCTGACTTGAACATCGGGGTAGACTACCCTAGTCCACAGTGACCATGGGATTATTCTGCCCATTCTTCCGGTCACTGCTCTAACTAGTGCTAATCCCGATATTGGGCTGGAAGTTTAACCACTCATCCACTTGACGTCATTTTACCTGAACTGTCCTCTGATACAGAAGAAGGTGATTGAGAGTCTGCTGGAAGCAAAGAAATATCCCCGATGTGATTTTGCTGAGGGGAATGCACCCCTCTTAAAACAGGGGATCCCACCGGTGGTGGCTCTGAAGCATCCAGTCCCAAACTCTCAGGTACTGGCTGAAGATGTCTTCTATTTTGACGTGTGACTGTCCCTCCATCAGTAAGGACTACATAAGACATTGGTTCTGGAAAGCATCCAATTACCGTAGCAGGCGTCTTCCATTTCTTCTCATTATCCAGTTTAACTCTGACACTGTGCCCCACATTCAGCTCCTGCAAGGGCCTGTTTTCTGTCGTAGAAGAATCGATAACCCCTTTTAGCCTCTTTATCCCTCCTAAGGACCTCGTCCTGAGGAACAGAGCTGGTCGGCTGGAAGACACCCACAAAGGGTAAAGGGGTGCGAATCTGACATCCTAGCATCAGCTGTCCCGGGTTAAAACCTGTGGCTTGGATGGGAGTCACCCTATAGGCCAAGAGAGCTAGATACGGATCAGATTGCTTAAAAATGAACTTTGTTGTTTGAACTGCCTTTTCAGCCATTCTTTTGGCCTGCGGGTAATGTGGACTTGACGTAGAATGGACAAAATCATATTCACTGCAGAAAGAACTTAAGTCCATGGAAGCAAACTGCATTTCGTTATCACTCACCTACTCCATTGGTATGCCCCACCGGGCGAACAAGCTCTTGAAACGAGTGACAATGGCTTGATTGGTGATCTCATTCAAGGGTGGCATCTCCAAATACCTGGAATAGTAGTCAATCACGACTAGCTAATTTTTCCTGTGCAGTTCACACAAATCAGCAGCAGTGTTCCCTCTAAGGCCAGTTTTATGAGCGGCCCAGCAGTGAAACAGTTAATTAACAGAGCAATTAGCAAACACTACACAATGCAGGCTGCAAGGTGTGGTTACCTTATTAACTGTTTCAATGCTGGGCCACTCACAAAAGTGGCCTTAGAGGGAACATTGATCAGCAGCTATTTTCTGCCATTGGCCTGCAGGCAGCTGAGTAGAAATCAAGGGCTCCCTTCTCTGAGTAGGCCGGCATTCCCGGCAAAATTAGAGGTAGCCCTTGCCTTACAAAAATCTGCCCACCCCTGCTCTATATGAATTATGAAAGGTACATTTTAACAGTACACTCCCTTTAAATGGATATAAAAGTGCAAAAATAAAAAAAAAACTCTAAGGTATTATATGCAACCAATAGTGCAATAAAAGTAGGCTCTATTTAATTAACCCTTGCAAGAGTTACAAACATAGTTCAGCTCTAGAGAAGCAATGCACTACTGGGAGCTAGCTGAACACATCTGATGAACCAATGACAAGAGACATTCGTATATAGCCAGCAATCACCAGTAGTACAACAATGGATACAAAACAATGAAGTAAATATCGTAACAGAACAAAATTGAATTGCTCTAATAAAACCCTGAAGGGTTACTATTGGCTTTCATGCTCTATTAACAGACATCTCTTCATGCATCAGTGTAAATTATTACCCTGTTTGGTTGCTCCCTCTAATAGCCGCTTCTACAAATGCTAGAAACAGAGCTGTTGGAGAATTTAGCTAGAATCTGTCTATTAAACTGATATGTCAGAGTTCAGCCTCTCTTTATCCCCTCTCCCTGTCATATTACCTGATTACTTATAGTTTTTCTCTCTCTTCTTTCTACTGTTGCCTACCCCGCTGGTATTTTATTGACACAGACAAGATTTTGAAATTTTCAAAGAATAACATAATTTATGCTTACCTGATAAATTTATTTCTCTTGTAGTGTATCCAGTCCACGGATCATCCATTACTTATGGGATATTCTCCTTCCCAACAGGATGTTGCAAGAGGATCACCCACAGCAGAGCTGCTATATAGCTCCTCCCCTCACTGCCATATCCAGTCATTCGACCGAAACAAGACGAGAAAGGAGAAACCATAGGGTGCAGTGGTGACTGTAGTTTAATTAACATTTAGACCTGCCTTAAAAGGACAGGGCGGGCCGTGGACTGGATACACTACAAGAGAAATAAATTTATCAGGTAAGCATAAATTATGTTTTCTCTTGTTAAGTGTATCCAGTAAACGGATCATCCATTACTTATGGGATACCAATACCAAAGCTAAAGTACACGGATGATGGGAGGGACAAGGCAGGATTAAACGGAAGTAACCACTGCCTGAAGAACCTTTCTCCCAAAAAAAGCCTCTGAAGAAGCAAAAGTATCAAATTTGTAAAATATTGAAAAGGTGTGAAGCGAAGACCAAGTCGCAGCCTTGCAAATCTGTTCAACAGAGGCCTCATTTTTAAAGGCCCAGGTGGAAGCCACAGCTCTAGTAGAATGAGCTGTAATCCTTTCAGGGGGCTGCTGTCCAGCAGTCTCATAGGCTAAGCGAATTATGCTCCGAAGCCAAAAGGAAAGAGAGGTTGCCGAAGCTTTTTGACCTCTCCTCTGTCCAGAGTAAACGACAAACAGGGAAGATGTTTGGCGAAAATCTTTAGTAGCTTGTAAGTAAAACTTCAAGGCACGGACTACGTCCAGATTATGTAAGAGACGTTCCTTCTTCGAAGAAGGATTAGGACACAATGATGGAACAACAATCTCTTGATTGATATTCTTGTTAGAAACCACCTTAGGTAAAAACCCAGGTTTGGTACGCAGAACTACCTTATCTGCATGAAAAATCAGATAAGGAGAATCACATTGTAAGGCAGATAGCTCAGAGACTCTTCGAGCCGAGGAAATAGCCATCAAAAACAGAACTTTCCAAGATAAAAGTTTAATATCAATGGAATGAAGGGGTTCAAACGGAACTCCTTGAAGAACTTTAAGAACCAAGTTTAAGCTCCACGGGGGAGCAACAGTTTTAAACACAGGCTTAATTCTAACCAAAGCCTGACAAAAAGCCTGGACGTCTGGAACCTCTGCCAGACGCTTGTGCAAAAGAATAGACAGAGCAGAAATCTGTCCTTTTAAAGAACTAGCTGATAATCCTTTGTCCAAACCCTCTTGGAGAAAGGACAATATCCTAGGAATCCTAACCTTACTCCATGAGTAATTCTTGGATTCACACCAATAAAGATATTTATGCCATATCTTATGGTAGATTTTCCTGGTGACAGGCTTTCGTGCCTGTATTAAGGTATCAATGACTGACTCGGAGAAGCCACGCCTTGATAGGATCAAGCGTTCAATCTCCATGCAGTCAGTCTCAGAGAAATTAGATTTGGATGATTGAAAGGACCTTGTATTAGAAGGTCCTGCCTCAGAGGCAGAGTCCATGGTGGAAAGGATGACATGTCCACTAGGTCTGCATACCAGGTCCTGCGTGGCCACGCAGGCGCAATCAGAATCACTGATGCTCTCTCCTGCTTGATTTTGGCAATCAGTCGAGAGAGCAGAGGAAACGGTGGAAACACATAAGCCAGGTTGAAGAACCAAGGAGCTGCTAGAGCATCTATCAGCGTCGCTCCCGGGTCCCTGGACCTGGATCCGTAACAAGGAAGCTTGGCGTTCTGGTGAGACGCCATGAGATCCAGTTCTGGTTTGCCCCAACGATGGATCAGTTGAGCAAACACCTCCGGGTGGAGTTCCCACTCCCCCAGATGAAAAGTCTGACGACTTAGAAAATTCGCCTCCCAGTTCTCTACGCCTGGGATGTGGATTGCTGACAGATGGCAAGAGTGAGACTCTGCCCAGCGAATTATCTTTGAGACTTCTAACATCGCTAGGGAACTCCTGGTTCCCACTTGATGGTTGATGTAAGCCACAGTCGTGATGTTGTCCGACTGAAATCTGATGAACCTCAGGGTTGCTAACTGAGGCCAAGCTAGAAGAGCATTGAATATTGCTCTTAACTCCAGAATATTTATTGGGAGGAGTTTCTCCTCCTGAGTCCACGATCCCTGAGCCTTCAGGGAGTTCCAGACTGCGCCCCAACCTAGAAGGCTGGCATCTGTTGTTAAAATCGTCCAATCTGGCCTGCGAAAGGTCATACCCATGGACAGATGGACCCGAGATAGCCACTAGAGAAGAGAATCTCTGGTCTCTTGATGCAGATTTAGTAGAGGGGACAAATCTGAGTAATCCCCATTCCACTGACTTAGCATGCATAATTGCAGCGGTCTGAGATGCAGGCGCGCAAATGGCACTATGTCCATTGCTGCTACCATTAAGCCGATAACTTCCATGCACTGAGCCACTGACGGACGTGGAATGAAATGAAGGACACGGCAAGCATTTAGAAGTTTTGATAACCTGGACTCCGTCAGGTAAATTTTCATCTCTACAGAATCTATAAGCATCCCTAGGAAGGTGACTCTTGTGAGTGGGGATAGAGAACTCTTTTCCACGTTCACTTTCCACCCATGCGACCTCAGAAATGCCAGAACTATCTCTGTATGAGACTTGGCAATTTGAAAGCTTGACGCCTGTATCAGGATGTCGTCTAGATACGGAGCCACCGCTATGCCTCGCGGTCTTAGAACCGCCAGAAATGAGCCCAGAACCTTTGTAAAGATTCTCGGGGCTGTGGCCAACCCGAAGGGAAGAGCTACAAATTAGTAATGCCTGTCTAGAAAGGCAAACCTTAGGAACAGATGATGATCTTTGTGAATCGGTATGTGAAGGTAGGCATCCTTTAAGTCCACTGTGGTCATGTACTGACCCTCTTGGATCATGGGTAGGATGGTCCGAATAGTTTCCATTTTGAATGATGGAACTCTGAGGAATTTGTTTAAGATCTTTAGATCCAAGATTGGTCTGAAGGTTCCCTCTTTCTTGGGAACCACAAACAGATTTGAATAAAACCCCTGTCCCTGTTCCGTCCGTGGAACTGGATGGATCACTCCCATTACTAGGAGGTCTTGCACACAGCTTAGGAATGCCTCTTTCTTTATCTGGTTTGCTGATAACCTTGAAAGATGAAATCTCCCTTGTGGAGGAGAAGCTTTGAAGTCCAGAAGATATCCCTGAGATATGATCTCCAATGCCCAAAGATCCTGAACATCTCTTGCCCACGCCTGGGCGAAGAGAGAAAGTCTGCCCCCCACTAGATCCGTTTCCGGATAGGGGGCCGTTCCTTCATGCTATCTTGGGGGCAGCAGCAGGTTTTCTGGCCTGCATGCCCTTGTTCCAGGACTGGTTAGGTTTCCAGGCCTGTCTGGAATGAGCAACAGTTCCCTCTTGTTTTGAAGCGGAGGAAGTTGATGCTGCTCCTGCCTTGAAATTTCGAAAGGCACGAAAATTAGACTGTTTGGCCTTTGATTTGGCCCTGTCCTGCGGAACGGTATGACCCTTGCCTCCAGTAATGTCAGCAATAATTTCCTTCAAGCCAGGCCCGAATAAGGTCTGCCCCTTGAAAGGAATGTTGAGTAACTTAGACTTTGAAGTCACGTCAGCAGAACAAGATTTAAGCCATAGCACCCTACGCGCCTGGATGGCGAATCCAGAATTCTTAGCCGTTAGTTTAGTCAAATGAACAATGGCATCAGAAACAAATGAGTTAGCTAGCTTAAGCGTTCTAAGCTTGTCAATAATTTCCTCCAATGGAGCTGTATGGATGGCCTCTTCCAGGGCCTCAAACCAGAATGCCGCCGCAGCAGTGACAGGCGCAATGCATGCAAGGGGCTGCAAAATAAAACCTTGTTGAATAAACATTTTCTTAAGGTAACCCTCTAATTTTTTATCCATTGGATCTGAAAAAGCACAACTGTCCTCAACCGGGATAGTGGTACGCTTTGCTAAAGTAGAAACTGCTCCCTCCACCTTAGGGACCGTCTGCCATAAGTCCCGTGTAGTGGCGTCTATTGGAAACATTTTTCTAAATATAGGAGGTGGGGAAAAGGGCACACCGGGTCTATCCCACTCCTTTCTAATAATTTCTGTAAGCCTTTTAGGTATACGAAAAACGTCAGTACACACCGGCACCGCATATTATCTATCCAGCCTACACAATTTCTCTGGAATTGCAACTGTGTTACAGTCATTCAGAGCAACTAATACCTCCCCAAGCAATACACGGAGGTTCTCAAGCTTAAATTTAAAATTAGAAATCTCTGAATCAGGTTTCCCCGAGTCAGAGATGTCACCCACAGAATGAAGCTCTCCGTCCTCATGTTCTGCTTACTGTGACGCAGTATCAGACATGGCTCTTACAGCATTTGCGCGCTCTGTATCTCTCCTAACTCCAGAGCTATCATGCTTGCCTCTTAATTCAGGCAATCTAGATAATACCTCTGACAGGGTATTATTCATGATTGCAGCCATGTCCTGCAAGGTAATCGCTATGGGCGTCCCTGATGTAATTGGCGCCATATTAGCGTGCGTCCCCTGAGCGGGAGGCGAAGGGTCTGACACGTGGGGAGAGTTAGTCGGCATAACTTCCCCCTCGACAGAACCCTCTGGTGATAATTCTTTTATAGATAAAGACTGATCTTTACTGTTTAAGGTGAAATCAATACATTTAGTACACATTCTCCTATGGGGCTCCACCATGGCTTTCAAACATAATGAACAAGTAGGTTCCTCTGTGTCAGACATGTTGAAACAGACTAGCAATGAGACTAGCAAGCTTGGAAAACACTTAAAACAAGTTTACAAGCAATATAAAAAACGTTACTGCGCCTTTAAGAAACACAAATTTTGTCCAAATTTGAAATAACAGTGAAAAAAGGCAGTTTCACTAACGAAATTTTTACAGTGTATGTAACAAGTCAGCAGAGCATTGCACCCACTTGCAAATGGATGATTAACCCCTTAATAACAAAAACAGAATAATAAATGACAAAAACGTTTTTTAAACACAGTCACAACAACTGCCACAGTCTACTGTGATTGTTACCCTCCTCAAACACGACTTTGAAGCCTTTTGAGCCCTTCAGAGATGTCCTGTATCATACAGAGGGAAGCTGAATGTCTCTGTCAGTATTTTTATCTGCACAGAAAAGCACTAAAAAAGGCCCCTCCCACTCATATTACAACAGTGGGAAGCCTCAGGGAACTGTTTCTAGGCAAACTTCAAGCCAGCCATGTGGAAAAAACTAGGCCCCAATAAGTTTTATCACCAAACATATATAAAAACGATTAAACATGCCAGCAAACATTTTAAAATACACTTTTATAAGAGTATGCATCTCTATTAATAAGCCTGATACCAGTCGCTATCACTGCATTTAAGGCTTTACTTACATTACTTTGGTATCAGCAGCATTTTCTAGCAAATTCCATCCCTAGAAAAATATTTTAACTGCACATACCTTATTGCAGGAAAACCTGCACGCTATTCCCCCTCTGAAGTTACCTCACTCCTCAGAATATGTGAGAACAGAAAAGGATCTTAGTTACTTCTGCTAAGATCATAGAAAACGCAGGCAGATTCTTCTTCCAAATACTGCCTGAGATAAACAGTACACTCCGGTACCATTTAAAAATAACGAACTTTTGATTGAAGAAATAAACTAAGTCTAAAACACCACAGTCCTCTTACGACCTCCATCTTAGTTGAGAGTTGCAAGAGAATGACTGGATATGGCAGTGAGGGGAGGAGCTATATAGCAGCTCTGCTGTGGGTGATCCTCTTGCAACTTCCTGTTGGGAAGGAGAATATCCCATAAGTAATGGATGATCCGTGGACTGTATACACTTAACAAGAGAAATAATGACTTTTAAATATAGAAAGACACGCAGATTATTGTGGAACTTCTAAGTATGTGGGGATTGTAACGCTTTCGTTTCTGAGCTGCTTTACCTTATTATTTATGATGGAATATTAATTAAAGGGACACTCAAAATTTAACTTTCATTATTCAGATAGAGCATGCAATTTTAAACAACTTTCCAATTTGCTTCCATTAACAAAATGTGCACAGTCTTTTTATATTTAAACTTTTTGAGTCACCAGCTCCTACTGAGCATGTGCAAGAATAAGTGTGTATGCATTTGTGAATGGCTGATGGCTGTCACATGGTACGTGTATGCATTTGTGATTGGCTGATGGCTGTCACATGGTACAGGGGGGAGTGGGAAAAATACATAACTTTTAAAATTGTCAGGAAAAAAATCCACTACTCATTTGAAGTTCAAAATAAGTGCTATTGCATTGTCTTGTTATCTTGCATTTCTTGATTATTCAAATCTACAGTGTTGACTGGTCCTAGTATTTTTTTCAATAAACCCTATATTTAACCTTTCCCATATTCAAAAGACATTTTAGTCTAAAAATACAATTCTCTATTTTGTTACAGCATGTTACTTTTACACAACTTCTTTATTTTACTAAGTGTTTGGCTCCTGCAAAGAAGTTGAAATAAAAAGTCAATATGTTGCACCTGTGCCTCGCCAGATGAGGCTATAGATAAGAAAAAGCATGCATGTGTATGCTGACAACACTGGATGTGCCTTGTAGCAGAATGATAGATGGACAGTACTGACCCTGGTGTATGCTGCTTTTCACATAACATAGTTGTTCCTAGCTCCTGATTTGCACACAGCTAAACATAAGCATCTTAAAGGGACATTAAACCCAAATATTTTTCTTTTAATGTAAGGATAGATAATACAATATTAAAAAAAACTTTACAATTTACTTCTATTATTTAATGTGCTTCATTATCTTGGTATCCTTTGTTGAAGACGTAACAATGCACTACTGGGAGGTAACTAAATGCACTTGGTCAGCCAATGAGATTGAGGAATTTATGTGCAACCATCAATCAGCAGCTCCTGAGCCTACCTAGTTATCCTTTGCAACGTTTGAATGAGCATATGTACATATACTTAGTGCGCAATAAAATCTTATCACTGAAACAGTCAAAACTTTTACAAGAAATATTTTTTTACTAATACATGTGTATTTCAAAACACTTCTATTAAAACAGAAATGCATTCATACACATACTAATTTTGAAATAAGTGTTTCTTTAATATAGTTTATAATTTTGTAGTAAACTATGACAGTGATTCTCAAACGGTGTGCTATGAGAGAGCCAGAGGTGTCCCCCAAGTTGTGCTAGTATAGAATATTTTGTCGAATTTACAGCACACTTTTGCCTTTTTATATAATTATATTTGTTTAAAAATGTTTGCCAACCTACTATTTATATAATATTGGTTTATTTTACTGCAAATGCTAAACAAGCACGCCACCAATTGACCACCAATAACACGACAATAATGACATCATCAAGTTAAACTGATTGGTTATGGATGTGTGGCATTAAAGTCAGGATCATATGACCTACAATCATCTATGATTAATATAAACGGTGTGTGTGCATGAGGCACAATGTTTTGTATGTGTTGAAATACTTTCAAATGAGTCCATAGTACCAAGTGCCAAGAACCTCTGGGCTATAACATAGTTTAAATTTTTATATAAAATTGAAATGAAATAGGTCAACAGACTTATGCTTTATTTCTTCTTCATACATTATGTATTTTGAGCTTCTGTACCAGTCATGTATTTTATGTATGTGAGTGGATTTATTAAGTAGCATCAGCTTTATTCTATAGATGCATGGTATGACAGAACCCACACTCCTTTCTGTTTCATATAGGCACTGATATACATTTCACTGATGCAATAAATCACATCCAACATACTTAAATTATGTAATTTTTACCCTTACAATTATGTGATGTCCTATGATGCTTGTGAAACTAAGGGCTCCATTTATGATAAACTGTGGACAAAGTTTTGAAGCCCCAGTGGTACAGATGTGCACAAGTAAACCTGCAAAGCTTACTTTACATTATCTAATTTGCTTTGTTCCCTTGGTATACTTTGTTTAAAAAGCATACCTAGGTAGGTTCAGGAGAAAAAATGCACAACTGGGAGCTTGCTGCTTATTGGTGGTTGCACATATATTCTTCCTGTCATTGGCTGACCTGATGTGTTCGGCTAGCTCCTAGTAGTGCATTACTGCTTCTTCAGCAAAGAATACCAAGAAAATAAAGCAAATTTGATAATAGAAGTAAATTAGAAAGCTGTTTAAGCACAACAATGTTCTTTCATGATTCAAATAGAGACTATAATTTTAATTTCCCTTTAAGTAGCGGTTGCCTTTTAGTAGCCATCCTTTTAACAGATTCCAGTTTGTTAACTGGTAATATGGCCTCCTCGCCTTGTCAGATTTAATTTAACTAGGATGATTGACAAGCCCTGCTCTTCTGAAATTGATTGTGCAAGAGTAGGAGCTGTCCTGGATTTTTTGTTAATGTATGGGCAGAGCTGGCCATCCTCTCTACTCCTGTACTGCTTTCTTTGGCTGTATGTTGCATGCTATACTTGGCTGTATTATGAAGCTAGCTAAGTAAAAAAATGTCACATGTTATACATCAACAAAGACATCCATCAATGCACACATACCACTATATACACTTCTTTAAAAAGCCCCACACATGATGTTCAACTAGTTTAACAAATGCAGTATGTGAAGAACTCTGAAATTCTACTTGAACCCAAATTTTTTCCCTTATGATTCCGACAGTGCATAACATTTTAAACAACTTACCAATTTATTCTATTATCTAATGTGTTTAGTTCCTTTGGTATCCTTTCTTAAAAATCATACCTAAGTAGGCTAATGGGAGCTAGCTGATAAATGGGTGGCTGCACATAAGCCTCATCATTGGCTTACTGATGTGTTCAGCTAGCTCCCAGTAATGCATTGCTGCAGCTTCTACAAAGAATACCAAAAAAAATGAAACCATTTAGATAAAAGTAAATTGGAAAGCCGTTGCTTCATATCCTTTGAAAATGCCATGAATTTTTGTGCATTTTAAATTTGACTTTTATATCCTTTAAACACATTCTACAGTACAAAACCATAGCTTTAATATCAAATTTATTTGCATCTAAACACTTATGTGAAATAGAGCTGGTAAAGATTTACAATAAACAGAAAAAATATTAGAAAGTTACTTTCTCTTGTCAGAGAGAAATAGAGCAATTTTGGGATAGTTATTCTTTAGAAACAAATTCTAACGCTAAATTGCTGAATGATTGTTTAATGAGAAAATTATATGGAATAGCACGATGTGGCGGAACTGCTTGTCTTGATAAAATGACATACTTTCAACAGCATTAGTGTTTTATACAAAGTCTTTTAAAGATCATACATAATAATTCAATCTCTGGCCCAGTAAAGTATGACATTTTTTAAGTGCCCATCAGTGATCTATAACCTACAGGAGTCATAAAAATAAACTCACTATGTTTGTAATATTATAAAAAGAGAGGGACAATTCCAAGGGAAAATAAAGATATTCAGACATTTGTATTTTCTAAAGAAAGGGTATTACTATTTTACAGTAACTTACCTCCCTTCAAGAATATCACTTTTTAGTTGTGAAAAATATAAATGCCTGAAAAAATAAAAAAAATAAAAAATATATATTATTTCCCACATAGTAAAATGAATGAACAACATTAAAGGGACAGTCAAGTCAAAATTAAACGTTCATGATTCAGATAGGGCATGCAATTTCAAACAACTTTCCAATTTACTTTTATCATCAAAAGTTCTTTGTTCTCTTGATATTCTTAGTTGAAAGTTAAACCTAGGTAGGCTCATATGCTAATTTCTAAGCCCTTAAAGGCCGCCTTTTATCTGAATGCATTTGACAGTTTTTCACAGATAGAGGGTGTTAGATTATGTGTGCAATATAGATAACATTGTGCTCACGCCCGTTATTTAAGATTTAGCACTAATTGCCTGAAAACATAAATTATGTTTACCTGATAATTGCATTTCCATCTGTATGGGAAGAGTCCACAGCTGCATTCCTTACTTTTGGGAAATAATGAACCTGGCCACCAGGAGGAGGCAAAGACACCCAGCCAAAGGCTTAAATACCGCCCCCCACTTCCTCATAACCCCTGTCATTCTGCCGAGGAAACAAGGAACAGTAGGAGAAATAGCAGGGTGAAAAAGGTGCCAGAAGAAAAAAAATTAAATTTAGGGCCGCCAACCGGAAAACACGGGCAGGAGCTGTGGACTGTTCCCATACAGATAGAAATGAAATTATCAGGTAAGCATAATTTATGTTTTCCATCTTATTATGGGAAGAGTCCACAGCTGCATTGCTTACTTTTGGGAAACATATACCCAAGCTCTAGAGTACACGGAATGCTAACGGGAGGGAAAAAGAGAGGCGGACCCAATCTAAGGGCACCACAGCCTGCAAAACCTTTCTCCCGAAGGCTGCTTCAGCAGCAGCCAAAACATAAAACTTGTAACATTTTGAAAAAGTATGTAAGGAGAACCAGGTAGCCGCCTTAGAAAGCAGATCCATAGAGGCCTCATCATAGAATCATAGAAGGCCCAAAAGGAAACCGCTGCTCTCATAGAATGAGCCGTAATCCACAGAGGAGGCTTATGTCCCACCGTCTCTATGCAAAACGTATGACACTCCTCAATCAAAAATGTAAGGAAGTCGAAGAGGCCCTCTGACCCCTACGCTTCCCGGAGAGAGAACAAACAGAAATAGAGGTTTTTCTAAATTCCTTTGTGGCCCGAAGATAGAACTTCAAGGCACAAACCACATCCAAAAATACGATGTAAACGTTCCTGCGACGGAGGAGGATTAGGACATAAAAAGGAACCACAATCTCTTGATTGATTTTGCGAATTGACATAACCTTAGGAAGAAACCTAACTTGATTCGTAAAACAGTCTAATTAGCATGGAAAGCCAGATAAGGAGGGACACATTGCAAAGCAGCAATCACAGATACTCTGCATGCATAAGCAATAGCCAGTAGAAAAGGAACCTTCCCAGACCATAATTGTGTGTCCACTTCATGAATAGGCTCCAACGGAGTCCGATGCAACGCTTTAAGAACAAGATTTAAACTCCAAGGAGGAGCCTAGATCTAAACACAGGTCTGATCCCAGCAGAGCCTTAACAAATGGCTGCACATCTGGAAGCTCAACAAACCTCTTGTGCAGTAACACAGACAGGGCCGAAAACCGTCCCATAAGGGGACTTGCAGAAAGGCCCTTCTCCAGTTCATCCTGGAGAACAGAATAAGTAGGTCCTCCACACCTTATGATAGATGTGACGAGCAACCAGCTTGCGAGCTTGATAAGAATAAAAATAACTCTCTCAGAAACCCCTCTCTTGGCTAGGACCAAGCGTTCAATATACACGCAGTCAGCTTTAGAGAATCTAGACAATGATGAACAAAGAAATCTTGGTCAGCAGATCCCTGCGACAAGGTAACTTTCACAGAGGAGATGATGACATCCCCACTATACCTGTGAACCATATCCTTTGTGGCCAAGACAGAGCATTCATTATCACTGACGCCATCTTGACTTGAGACGCTATACTAGAAGTAGTGGTAACGGCCAGAAAGGATAAATTAGATTAAACCCCCAAGGCACCGCTAATGCATCTGTTAGCTCCGCCTGAGGATCCCTGTACCTCGACCCCTATATGGGTAGCTTGGTATTGAGACGTTATAAGATCTTCCTCTAGCAAATCTCTGCAAACACTCGGAATGTAGAGACCATTTCCCTGGATGAAAGGATTGTCTGCTGAGGAAATCCGCTTCCCAGTTGTCCACACCCGGAATGTGGATCGCGGACAGCGAACAAATGTGAGTCTCCCCCACACCAGAATCCGAGATACTTCCCTCATAACTAGGGAGCTTCTTGTGGTTGATGTAAGCCACCGAGGATATATTGTCTGATTTGAAACTGAATAACTGGGACGAACCCAACAGAGGCCAAGCCTTCAGAGCATTGAATTTTGCCTGAAGATCCAAATGAGGTCAAGAGGGAGCTTTACCTCCCGAGACCATAGGCCCTGTGCCTTCCTGGCACCCCAAACAGCACCCCATCCTAACAGACTCGCAACCATAGTCACAATCACCCAGAATGGTCTTAAGAAGCACGTCCCTCAGGACAAGTGATCTGGATAGAACCACCAAAAGAGATATTCTCTCGATCGGTTGTCCAGGAAAATCTGTTGAGAAAGATCAGAAAGATCGTTATTCCACTCCTTCAGCATGCACAGTTGCAACAGTCTGAGGTAAAACCTGTCAAGGGAAATTATGTCCATGCTGGACACCATGAGACCAAGCACCCCCATACATCGAGCCACAGATGGACTTAAAGGGCCACTGTAAGTAACTATTTTCTATGCCTGTTACTAACTAACTACCCCAAATACGCTTTTTATCAATAGCATTTCATTAACATATCTCAACCTTATATCAGAAATCTTATCTGCAAATTTAATTGTTTTCCAAACCCACTCCGTGGGTATCCTTTGCTCTGTACCAATCCGTTTACAATACCTAGGTTTCAAAATGGCGCTTTAAACACAATTTCATTGGTTTAAGTATTTTGAACACACAGTGCTGAAAATAGTGGGCAGGATAACGTGACATCATCGGGGAATAAAAGATATAACTTTTATAACGTTATGAAACTTCGTTTTGGAGAAAATATAGGTCAGTAGGTTTTAATTAATGTTTATTAACTTTAATATGTTAGTTGTTTGGCTTAAAAATTATAACAGAAAGTAATCCTTTAAGGAGATCTGGGGGGCAAGACGTGTTGAAGCTAGCTTGCAACGTCTCTGGTCTGATAGAAATATTCTCATGTCTATGGAGACTATTATAGTACCCGTGACTCGACCCTGGTACTTGACACAAGAGAACTATCTCTATATTATCTTCCATCCATGGGAACGAAGAAGACAGAGGAGAGATTCAGAATGAGCCACTCTTCGAAAAATGTATTGAAGCCGTAGCTAGACCAAACGGAAGGGCAATAAACTGGAAGTGCTGGTCCAGGAATGCAACCTTAGGAACTGGAAGTGGTCCTAGAGGATTGGTACGTGAAGGGAGCATCTATTGTGGTCATGAACTGCCCCCTATTGTCTCCATCTTGAATGAGTGGACATATAAAACTTGCTTAAGCACATTAGGTCCAGAATTGGACAGAAAGTTCCCTCCTTTTTAGGGACCACGAAAAGGTTTGAATAGTATCCCAAACCTCTCACTGAGACAGGCGCTGGGACAATAACTCCTAAGAGGACAAATCCCGTACATGCCCCAGAAAGGCTTCCCTCCTTACTGTGTCAGGAAGACAGAAGGAATCTGCCCTTGGGTGGCTGAGACGTAATACCTATCTAAAAACCTTGAGCTATGACCTCCAGGACCCATGGATCCTGCACGTCCCTGCACCAAGCGACTGAAAAGAGCAACATACTTCCCCCTACACAATCCAGAAGAGGACAGGGGACCGCCCATTCATGCTGACTTAGACTTGGTGGGCTTCTTGCTCTGCTTGGATTTAATCCAGGACTGAGCTGTTTTCCAAGAGTTCTTGGTTTGCTCTGTCTTAGCGGAGGATAGCTGACATGGGCTTTATCAGAACGAAAGGAACGACAATCGTCCCTTTTTATATTAGTTCACTATACTCTTGCGGTAGGAGGGCACCCTTGCCCCCTGTGACCGTGGAGATAATGGAGTCCAGGCCTGGACCAAACAAAATCATTCCCTTGAAAGGGAGGAAGAAGTCTAGACTTAGAAGTCAAATCCGCAGACCATGACTTCAGCCAGAGCCCAACGGGCCTGAACAGAAAAAGCTGAAGCCATAGCATAGCGAATAATCTATCACAGATAAAAGAATTAGCAACCCTCAAGGCCGTAAATCTTTCCTGACGAACGTTGAGGGAACCCACCACCTCGATCAAATTCTATAAGGAGTCACACCAGAAGGTAGTTTCTCCAGCAACAGCGGCAACAGCCGCCGGTCGAAACAAATATCCCATATGTTGAAACATCTTTCATAACAGAGTTTCCAGCTCTTATCCATGGGCTCTTCAAACAAAGAACTATCTTCAAGTGGGATAGTAGTACGTTTTAGCAAAGGTGAAAATAACGCCATCCCATTTAGGGACCAAACTTCACAACTCCATTGAGAGACCAGGACCGGGAACAATTTGTTAAAGGGAGAAGAGGGAAAAAAGGAATCCCCTTCATTCCTAATAATGTTTGCCATCTAACAGAAGCAGGGAAGGGAAGGCACCACCATGTCCTCAAAATCTATTCAATTTAGGAATGAAAGGTTCATCAGGCAATATGACCTCTGGAACCTATGAATTCACCAAAAACTTCCTTTAGAAGAAAGTGCAAATTCCTAAAACTAAAGTCTGGTTCCTCCGCAGCTGGAGGTTTAGAGGCAGCAGACTCCGTCCCAGAAAGTTCATACTCTGAAGTCACAGAAAGAACTTCATCCTCGGATAACCCTATCAGTTAAATCCCAAAAATTATTTGATCTACTCTGGGAAGGCGTGCAATATGTAACCTTTCGCTTGCGCTTAGCAGGGCAAGGTAAAGCATTATAGGCCGCAGACACCGCCGTCGGAAGTGCGCAGTAACGTCTGGTGAAAAAAGGCCCCCTCCAGATGGAGGATTCCGCAATGCTACGGGAAAACTGCATGTGTATAGAGATAACAATGTAGGGTACGCACCTCACTGGACGACAACTCCTCCGAGGTGGACGGCTCCGTGGTATCAAACATGTTTGATATTATCACATTAGCAAGGCATATGGAACATAATTGAGAGGGGGAACTAGGGCCTCCTCATCATATAAACAGGAATTACTCTTTAGGAATAGAGGGAGTGCCCTCTAAAGTAACAGAATCCTCCATCGCTAGTGCAATAACTGGAGAACTAGAGAAATAAAACAGCTTATTTTATTCAAAAAACGGCACCCTTATACCCCAATGGCTGGGGCACTCACCACCTCCTATGACCCAGACAGTACAGAGATCACAATGCAGGACTGTCCCTGCTATGAGAAAAAGCGCGCCAAGCTTGTAAGCTGCATGGCTCTCAAAATGAAAGTGAAATCTGTATATTCCATAACAGCCTATGAGCCCATAACATCTCACACATAAAAGCAGCATAAAATCAAATAAACATATAAGATTATTATTCCCCCTGTTCAATAATCCCCCTAAGGAGATATTAACCCTTGATTCTATACAGATAAAAGGAGTCACACTGTGACCCTGTCTTCATGCGTTATCATACATGTATAAAATATGAAACGATCTTACCAGAATCCACGCCGTGGAACAGGTACACGGCCCTTCAATTTTGACAAATAGTAGCATCTCTTCTGACATGGACTTGAGTGAAGAAAGCAGGCAACGAAACTTGTCAACGCTGATTGCCTATGGAGCTGTTAATATGAGTCGGGATGGTTTCGCAGAAAGTTTCTCCCTGCATCTCCGGACTCTAACTTTCATCCATGCTCTCACTGAGAGGCTGACAGGACTACTTAAAACTCCAGTCCCATTCTCGAAGAGTACTACCCTCCATAAGAGACTACTCCGAAATCTTCTAACACTTCTCTGCCAACCTCCTGAGACGAAAAGCAAAGAATGACTGGGGTTATGAGTAAGTGGGGGCGGTAATTACTTTGGCTGGGTGCCTTTGCCTCCTCCTGGTGGCCAGGTTCATTATTTCCCAAAAGTAAGGAATGCAGCTGTGGACTCTTCCCATATTAAGATGGAAATGAGAGTGTGTCAAAATATAGATATAAGATAAGGAGGCAGTCTGCAGAGGCTTAGATACAAGGTAATCACAGAGGTAAAAAGTATATTAATATAACAGTGTTGGTTATGCAAAACTGGGAAATGGGTAATAAAGGGATTATCTATCTATTTAAACGTTAACATTTTTGGTGTTTACTCCCCTTTAAGAGTTCAAACGTGGACAATAAAATGAAACTCATTTAATTTCTCTAATCTTGTAAAAAAAAAAATATATACATTACATATAAAATATTTTTTTTGTTTAGCAATATATAGTAATATGTTGTAGCCAAGGAGTTAATAGTAAGCAAACCAGGAACCTTCTCTTTATAAGCCACATATTATTATGTAAGTTATCTGCGCTAAACTATCAATGGCTTTGTAGGTTTAAGGTCCTTTTGTTCTACCTAATATATGTGTGCAACATCGCAGTAACAAAAACTTTAGGCTTTGCTTCTCTAAATCATTTGAGCAGATAACCACAGTACAGAGCAAGAAAACAAACTCTACAACATAAGATCTAGATATTGTTTAAAAATGCTCACATACTTTTCACATCATATTTCCTGAAAAAGTATTTTGGGGTAAATTTATGAGCAAGCCTGCAGCCACATATAGCTCTCCGCTACCTCAGAGGTGGTGAGATCAATCTCCACGACACTCAAGATGATTGACATGCACTGCTTTCGCGTAATTGGTTGAGTGAGAGAGCAGGGGATCGTATTGCACAAGAAGCGTCTTGTACAATGTTTAATTTTGCCCTGTGATGGCAGCATCGCAAGTGCTGATTGCAGGCAGACAGGTGCACTACTTGCGAACCTGTCTGCCTGAAATCATAATAAAAGTTGCAGTTAATTTAAAAACAATTTAAGTTTACCTGATAAAATCATTTCTTTCATAATGGTGAGAGATCACAAGCAATTACTCCTGGGAATTCAACTCCTGGACACCAGGAGGAGGTAAAGATACCCAACCTTGCACAAGCTTTTAATTCCTCACACCTCTCTGATATCCCTGTCTAGCGTATAGCAGAGAAAAGGATTATAATAGAGAAGTAGGAAAGGACAAATTTGGGGAAATAAGGTGCGTAATAATCTGCCGCAAATAGGAAGAATAAAAGACGACGGGTTCTATGGACTCTCACCACCATGAAAGAAACACATTTATTAGGTAAGCATACATTTTGTTTTCTTTCATAAGGTGGTGAGAGTCCACAAGCCATTACTCCTGGGAATTTATACCCAAGTTGGGAAGTCAACGAGTAAATGGGTGGGAAAAAGATAAAGATACACAGATGGGTACAGCACTCACAGGGGTGTGCAAGTCACTTTGGGGGGCCACTCCAACCCCCATAATGTTGAAAGGTGTAATGTGCATCAGTTTTATACTGTAGATACTTATTTTGTTGTTGATCTGTTATAATATTACCTTCATATTTTTTGTCGTTGAACTGTTATAATATTACCTTCATATTCAAGTAGGCTTGTTGTTTTTAACTGATTTGTATGACTACTTTAATAGAAATTACCTTTAAGAAGGATTGTTAAGAGTTAATATGTTTTTGACCCTAGAGTGCCGCTGGTGGCTGTAGGGTATAAATAGAAGAGAATATCAGTTGCATGTTAGCATGAATAAGGGTTACACACTGGAAACGTCACTGCTGTTTATGCATTTGGCTGTGTCTTTACTCCAATAAAGAAGTTGTGCTGCCACCATCTTTTGCTTGTTTTGGGTAAAAGATAAGGCAGGCACCCCCAAGACTAATGTACTTTCATATCAAAAGCTATTCCAGAAGAGAAGGGAGAAACAAATCCCACAAGTAAAAACTAATCCTTAGAATTGGCTATAAAAATTCTGAAAGGAATTCCCTGCTTCCAAGAAGCCATACTTAATGATTGCTTTAACCAGGAAGCCAAGTAATGACTGTAGTCCTCTGACCCATACGTGGGCAAATGAAATGAACCATCAATTTTAAAAATTCAAATAAAAAAATATCATCCTAATAGAGAAAAGCAACCAAACTAGACACTCTGCTGTGCCCTATACTCAACCCCAGCACCCTTGTAGAGTTTAATGTAACCTGGCTGAGGAGTATCGCTAAACATCTCAACCGAACATTTTTAAAAGAAAGGATTTTTACCTGGGTACAAAAGATTTAAAGGGGCCATGACAGTTAAGCACATAAAACTGAGCAACATTCCAAGTGTCCAGTGCATTAATGTGTAATAGCTGTTAAAAAGCTCAGACTCAGATGTCAATGTTATGGCTGTGAGCTCAACTGTGTTACCACCATGCTGTCCTCTGGCTATAATGTA
This sequence comes from Bombina bombina, assembly GCF_027579735.1. Taxonomy (NCBI): domain Eukaryota; kingdom Metazoa; phylum Chordata; class Amphibia; order Anura; family Bombinatoridae; genus Bombina; species Bombina bombina. Next base: position 633,647,203 of record NC_069503.1, on the reverse strand, counting down.
CACTTACATATGTAACTACTGATAGCTTGTGGGCTGTGTGAAAGATGCAGATACTTACCCAGAAAATGCCTACTCCACTGTTCTTACCCATATATGACATGAGGATACAGTAAAGAGCACATCCAGTACTGTACTAGACAGTAGACAGACATTAAAAGCTTGGGCAAGGTTGGGTATCTTTGCCAACTCTTGCTGGCCAAGAGATAAATTCCCAGCAGTAATGGCTTGTGGACTCTCACCATCTTATGAAAGAAAAGAGCTAGGCACAACTACACCGCTGATGTAATTTGCAACCAAAGTGCAATCAGTTCGGCAATGCATAGGAGATTATACATTCAATTTTTCCTAACCACTAATAATAGCTTTACAAAGACAAACCACAATAATTGTACTTGGCTCAATTAGCAACCCTTTTAGTAAATATGGTTATTATTGCGCTAAGGAACTTAAACACAAAACTACTGGGTAACGAATGAGCCAACTATAAATATGGTGTGCAGCAAACTGTATAATCTACTCTAAATAAGGTAGATGCAAGGGAGGTAATTTGCTGATAACAAAGGCTGGACAGGGTAAAAGGAACTTTTAAGCCTTGCTGTGGGTCTTGCTGCTTCTGTATTTGATGTTGTATTGAAGAGTCTAAACTTCTGAACTTGCCTCCTTAGGGCCCTTTAACATTACCTATTTTCTAATTCTTCAGAGAAGGTATATGGTTTTATTTTACATTTATACCATTTAATTTGCATTAATACCAAATACAGGGAGAGTTATCTCCCATTCAATATGGATTTGTGAAAAGGCTTTTGGAAGGCACTTAACTAAATACCCCTTTCTCCTGATGACACATATAGTCATTTTTTTTATTTATTTTTTTTACACCAAAACTTGCAAACCTGGCACACTTTCTGAAGAGAAAAAAAAAGTAATATTGCACAACGGTGTTTGGAGGGAAGGTAGCACAATTGAAGTATTTAATACCAAATTTATATCCCCCATAGCAGGAGTTTCATTTTGCGAATACCTACCATCACTGTGAAAATATGTAAAGAATGGTCTCTTTGTCCACTAAATCCGAGTCATGCAAACACTAATAAAGAGGAATTTAGTGCAAATAAAAATTAAACTCATGATTATGAGGAGTAAACTTTTGGTTTCTTTTCTTAGAATGTAGCTCCTTTAGTTTTTCTTTACAATGTTATTTTACAAGTTAAATTAATTTAGCTACCCATGTGCTGAACCAAACGCGAGCCAGCTCCTATGCGTTACATAGGATAATAGGAGTAAATTAGAAAATTGCTCAAAATTTCCTGCTCTGACTCATGAAAGAAAAAAAAAAAGGGGTTTTGTGTCCCTTTAATCAACATGTCATAATTCCTGAAAATTATAAAATATGCATTATTTATGGTTTTTATACCTTAACTTAGATGATCAGATCTATGTTGATTGAAACAAAAAATATTACAAATTCCACCCCCCCCCCAAAAAAAAACCCCCATTGTGTACAATTTTCTTTTAACAAAATAAATTTTAAAAATAAGATCATTTACACAATTGATTTTCTGAATACTTATTGATCAATATTAATTTATATGTAGGATGTATCAATTTGTAATATGTGCATGCTTGAAATAAAGTGTTAAGAATATTAATGTTAGGTTCAACCATTTCTCTGCGCGGTCATCATGCAGATTTCTGCCTCTGAAAGCATCACAATCCGTCATGAAGGGGAATCACCGTTCACAGCATTTGATTGGTGATTCCCCTGCACTGCAGGCCAATCGTTGGTGGTAATAGTGGGTGGCACTCCCAGAGCTACATGTGAGTGGCGGTGATGTAACCATGAAAGTGTGTAGTGACATCACAGTGGGGGGGGCAGGGCCATAATATGATAGGCAGGTAGGGCCCTGTATAGGGAAGGAGGTGGTTGAAACCATTGTTTAAAGCAAGCGAACATCAAATGAGTGAGTAAATTCCCAGGTGACCACTTCTGAAGGCAGAAAAAAAGGTAATTTGGTTGTAACTGGGGGTTTTGATGTGAACACTACACAAGATAGAAATGAGTGATTACTAACAAATCAAATTTGAATATCAGTCCTTACAACAGAATACAAGACAGTTTATCTAAGTTCAAAAAAAAAATATTTGTTTATAGAAAAAGGTATTTAATGTCTCCTTAACCACTAAATATACATATGATACTTATCATGAAAATGCTATTATCGGCTCTAAAAACAATAAAATACTTAAGATGTTATTGCTAATTGCAATCCTTTGGAAGATTTGAAATATTCAAATCTAACCTCCCAAGGCACTTCAGTTTATTAGATTTAATGCTTTCAATTTACAATTTAGTAATGATACTAGAAAAACTATTAAAAATGATGTTTTACTATATTCTAGAAATCTTTACAAAATGAATACTTTCCCCCTTACTAATAAAACCACAAAGGAAAAGTGCCTTCCTTATCAGATATCATTTAATATAATTACTGCAGTTACAGAAACCTTCTTGAATGTAAGAAATTGCTAAGAAATAATTGCACAGTGTGTGACAAAATATGCTATGTAACTAAATAATAAAAACAGTAGATATGGGTATAAATTAGCTATTACAATATTATGAACAGTGGTCATAAGCAACAGTCAGCTGTGAAATATGTAATTGCTGCCTCCTCTTCCACAAAATAATTATTCCTACAAATTTCCACTAATAATTGAGAAACATTTATAGGAAGCTAAAATCAATAATGCATTAGTATTATAACGTTACTGTGAATAATAATGATCTTTTGATTTCAGATTGATTAAAGGGCCATTACAGTGTGTGCGTGGGGGGAATACATATCAACCCTGAAAAACAAAATTTATGCTTACCTGATAAATTTCTTTCTTTTGCAAGGTACCGAGTCCACGGATTCATCCTAACTTGTGGGATATTGTCCTTCCTGACAGGAAGTAGCAAAGAGAGCACCACAGCACCATAGCTCCCCCCTTAACTCCACCCCCCAGTCATTCGACCGAAGTCAAAGGAAGAAAAGGAGAAACTATAAGGTGCAGAGGTGACTGAAGTTTACATAAAAAATACTATCTGTCTTGAATAGACAGGGCGGGCCGTGGACTCGGTACATCACAAAAGAAAGAAATTTATCAGGTAAGCATAAATTTTGTTTTCTTTTGCAAGATGTACCGAGTCCACGGATTCATCCTTACTTGTGGGATACCAATACCAAAGCTTTAGGACACGGATGAAGGGAGGGACAAGACAGGAACCTAAACGGAAGGCACCACTGCTTGCAAAACCTTTCTCCCAAAAATAGCCTCCGAAGAAGCAAAAGTATAAAATTTGTAAAATTTGGAAAAGGTATGAAGCGAAGACCAAGTCGCAGCCTTACAAATCTGTTCAACAGAAGCACCACTGCTTGCAAAACCTTTCTCCCAAAAATAGCCTCAGAAGAAGCAAAAGTATAAAATTTGTAAAATTTGGAAAAGGTATGAAGCGAAGACCAAGTCGCAGCCTTACAAATCTGTTCAACAGAAGCATCATTTTTAAAAGCCCATGTGGAGTGAGCTGTAATTCTGTCAGGAGGCTGCTGTCCAGCAGTCTCATAAGCCAAATGGATGATACTTTTCAGCCAAAAGGAAAGAGAGGTAGCCGTAGCCTTTTGACCTCTACGCTTTCCAGCATAGACAACAAACAAAGAAGATGATTGGCAAAAATCTTTGGTTGCCTGCAAATAAAACTTCAAGGCACAAACCATGTCCAAGTTGTGCAACAGACGTTCCTTCTTAGAAGAAGGATTAGGACACAGAGAAGGAACAACAATTTCCTGATTGATATTCCTGTTAGAAACAACCTTAGGGAGGAACCCAGGTTTGGTACGCAAAACCACCTTAACATCATGGAAAACAAGATAAAGCGAGTCACATTGTAATGCAGATAATTCAGAAACTCTTTGAGCTGAAGAGATAGCAACTAGAAACAGAACTTTCCAAGACAGAAGCTTAATATCTATGGAATGCATGGGTTCAAACGGAACTCCCTGAAGAACTTTAAGAACTAAATTTAGACTCCATGGCGGAGCAACAGGTTAAAACACAGGCTTAATTCTAACTAAAGCCTGACAAAAAACCTGAACGTCTGGGACATCTGCCAAACGCTTGTGTAACAGAATAGACAAAGCAGATATCTGTCCCTTTAAGGAACTAGCGGACAATCCTTTCTCCAATCCTTCTTGGAGAAAAGACAAAATCCTGGGAATCCTGATCTTACTCCATGAGTAGCCTTTGGATTCGCACCAAAATAGATATTTACACCATATCTTATGGTAGATCTTCCTGGTGACAGGCTTTCGAGCCTGAATCAAGGTATCTATGACCGACTCAGAGAAACCCCGCTTTGAAAAAATCAAGCGTTCAATCTCCAAGCAGTCAGTTGCAGAGAAATTAGATTTGGATGCTTCAATGGACCTTGAATCAAAAGGTCCCGTCTCAGTGGCAGAGTCCATGGTGGCAGAGATGACATATCCACCAGGCCTGCATACCAAGTCCTGTGTGGCCATGCAGGCGCTATCAAAATCACCGAAGCTCTCTCCTATTTTATTTCTGGCAATCAGACGCTGAAGGAGAGGGAATGGTGGAAACACATAAGCCAGATTGAATGGCCAGGGTACTGCTAGAGCATCTATCAGTACTGCCTGAGGATCTCTTGACCTGGATCCGTAACGAGGAAGTTTGGCGTTCTGACGAGATGCCATTAGATCCAATTCTGGTGTGCCCCATAGCTGAACCAATTGAGCAAACACCACCGGATGGAGCTCCCACTCCCTCAGATGAAAAGTCTGATGACTTAGAAAATCTGCCTCCCAGTTCTCCACTGCTGATAGATGGCAAGAGTGAGCCTCTGCCCATCAGATTATCCTGGAAACTTCTATCATCGCCAAGGAACTCCTTGTTCCCCCCTGATGATTGATATAAGCTACAGTCGTGATGTTGTCCGACTGAAACCTGATGAATCCGGCCGAAGCCAGCTGAGGCCATGCCTGAAGAGCATTGAATATCGCTCTTAATTCCAGAATATTTATCATAGGAGGGCATCCTCCCGAGTCCACAAACCCTGTGCTTTCATCGAATTCCAGACTGCACCCCAGCCCAGTAGGCTGGCGTCCGTCGTCACAATAACCCACGCTGGCCTGCGGAAACACATTCCCCTGGACAGGTGATCCTGTGACAACCACCAAAGAAGAGAGTCTCTGGTCTCTTGATCCAGATTTATCTGAGGAGATAAATCTGCATAATCCCAATTCCACTGTTTGAGCATGCATAGCTGCAGTGGTCTGAGATGCAAGCGAGCAAACGGAACTATGTCCATTGCCGCTACCATAAGTCCGATTACCTCCATACACTGAGCCACTGACGGCTGAGGAATGGAAAGAAGAGCTCGGCAGGTGGTTAAAATCTTTGATTTCCTGACCTCCGTCAGAAATATTTTCATCTCCACCGAATCTATCAGAGTTCCCAGGAATGGAACTCTTGTGAGAGGAATAAGAACTCTTTTTCACGTTCACCTTCCACCCATGAGATCTTAGAAAGGCCAACACTAAGTCCGTGTGAGACTTGGCAAGTTGGAAAGTTGATGCTTGAATTAAGATGTCGTCTAGATAAGGCGCCACTGCTATGCCCCTCAGCCTTAGGACCGCCAGAAGGGACCCTAGCACCTTTGTGAAGATTATTGGCGCCATGGCCAACCCGAAGGGAAGAGCCACAAACTGGTAATGCCTGTCCAGAAAGGCAAACCTGAGGAACTGGTGATGATCTTTGTGGATAGGAATGTGTAGATACGCATCCTTTAGATCCACGGTATATATTGACCCTCCTGGATCATTGGTAAAATAGTCAGAATGGTCTCGATCTTGAAGGATGGAACTCTTAGGAATTGGTTTAGGATCTTGAGATCTAGAATTGGTCTGAAGGTTCCCTCTTTTTTGGGAACCACAAACAGATTGGAGTAGAAACCTTGCCCCTGTTCTGTTTTCGGAACTGGGCAGATCACTCCCATGGTAAAAAGGTCTTCTACACAGCGTAAGAACGCCTCTCTTTTTGTCTGGTTTACAGACAATTGAGAAAGATGGAATCTCCCTGGTCCTTGTCTTATTTGACTTATCTTGAGGGAGGGCATGACCCTTCCCTCCAGTGATGTCTGAAATTATCTCTTTCGGTACAGGCCCGAATAGGGTCTTACCTTTGAAAAGGATGGTCAAAAGCTTAGATTTAGATGACACATCAGCTGACCAGGACTTAAGCCATAACGCTCTTTGTGCTAAAATGGCAAAACCTGAATTCTTTGCCGCTAACTTAGCAAGATGAAAAGCGGCGTCTGTAATAAAAAAATTAGCCAACTTAAGGGCCTTAATTCTGTCCAAAATATCATCTAGTGGGGTCTCCATCTGAAGAGCCTCTTCTAGAGCCTCAAACCAAAAAGCAGCTGCAGTGGTTACCGGAACAATGCACGCTATAGGTTGAAGAAGAAAACCCTGATGAACAAAAAATTTCTTTAGGAGACCCTCTAACTTTTTATCCATAGGATCAATGAAAGCACAACTGTCTTCAATAGGTATAAGTTGTACGCTTAGCCAGAGTAGAAATAGCTCCCTCCACCTTAGGGACCGTCTGCCATGAGTCCTTTATGGTGTCAGAAATGGGGAACATTTTCTTAAAAACAGGAGGGGGAGCGAACGGAATACCTGGTCTATCCCACTCCTTAGTAACAATGTCTGAAATCCTCTTATGGACTGGAAAAACATGGATGATCTGGATGATTGTGACCCTATTGTCGTTCCAAAAAAAATCTGTAAAATGGACAAATATTTAGAGGTTCCTGTTTACACTAGTAAACAGGAACCTCTAAATATTTGTCCATTTTACACAATATCTCTGGAACGACAATATGGTCACAATCATCCAAATCATCCAGAGTAGCTAAAACCTCCCTAAGCAATAAACGGAGGTGCTCTAGCTTAAATTTAAATGCCGTCATATCTGAATCTGTCTGAGGGAACATCTTTCCTGAATCAGAAATCTCTCCCTCAGACAGAAAATCCCTCATCCCTACCTCAGAACATTGTGAGGGAATATCGAATACGGCTACTAAAGCGTCAGAAGGCTCAGCATTTGTTCTTAACCCAGAGCTACTGCGCTTCCCTTGCAACTCTGGCAGTTTAGATAAAACCTCTGTGAGGGTAGTATTTATAATTGAAGCCATATCTTGCAAGGTGAAAGAATTAGACGCACTAGAAGTACTTGGCGATTTCCTTATGTCTGAGAATCATTTAATGCGAAATTCTTATAAGTCAAAATATGCTGTTTGCCATTTATAGACATATCAGTACAATTGGGACACATTCTTAGAGGGGGTTCCACAATGGCTTCTAAACAAATTGAACAATGAGTTTCCTCAGTGTCAGACATGTTTAACAGGCTAGTAATGAAGCAAGCAAGCTTGGACAACACTTTATTTAATGAAAAAAAAAACACAATTTGCAAAAACAGTACTGTACCTTTAAGAGAAAAAAAGGCATACACAAACTGCAAAACAGGTTAAAATTGCTTCAAAAATTGAAGATAAAATAAAACTAACAGTTTAACACCTCTTCTCTTTACCCTTCCTGCTTAGAGCCAGCAAAGACAATGACTGGGGGTGGAGTTAAGGGGGCAGCTATATAGCCAGCTCTGCTGTGGTGCTCTCTTAGCTACTTCCTGTCAGGAAGGACAATATCCCACAAGTTAGGATGAATCCGTGGACTTGGTACATCTTGCAAAAGAAATCTATGTGTTTAACCCACAACAATGGGTTATACAAATAGTTAAATTACTTCTCGGAGTCAGAGAACTGCATGTCTGGAGCAAATTTGCTGCTGATCCAATCACATAGCACTTGTTACATAGCTGGGTGGTGCAGGTGTTAAACACATAGATTTTCAGGGTCAATAGTGATAAAATGACATGCTCTAATGAGTGATAGCTTGTTTTTATTTCATGCATAGATATATTGCCATGACATGAACAATATTTTTCAGGTTAATTACACTGACACTGTGTTTAACAAACTGAAAATACTTATTAATCACAAATAAAATAATTAAAATAAATGTAAGTGTAAAAAGAACCACTTACCTTGTTTGATCCTGCTGTAATGTGTTGGGGTCAGGTATAAAAAATCTAACTCGAAACAGAAGATAGCATGGAAAGCCACCTGCAATATTGTTACAAATAAGTTGTCATTTTAAAACTACATTAACATTCTTGTCCATATGTTTATCTATAGAAATAATTAAAAGATCTTGTAATCCCTTACATATTTAAATAAATAAATATATATATGGATACCGCCAAATACAAAATTATACAAGTGCACCCAATTAGACATGAGTTATATAAGATAAACAGGTACTTTGAACTACCTAAATTTAAAGTAACAGTAAACACCTTGTAATTTACAATACATTTATGTAGAATAATATATCAGCCAAGCTAAATGTCTTTAAAACAGATTAACATGCTTTTTACAGAAATTCTTTTTCAGTACTCAAACTCCGCCCACCATTTGCCATATTTGGATGAGCCAATCCGGGCTCGAGTCTACAGACTACAAGGCAAGTTCCCAGGCATAATGTTAGTCTAAAATGTATTGCTTTGCAGATGTTCTCAGTTAAATCCAAATTAGGGAAAGATAAGTGGCAAGATAAGCATTAGGAATTTAAATTCTGATAATTAGAAAATTCACAATTTTCAGAGCTAAATTACATGAAAACATGGCAAAATAAACAATGAAAGAATACTGCAAAGTTCTTTCATTATGTGAGACTACAGGTTTTATACAAAAAATCTCAAGGTGTTTACTGTCCCTTTAAAGATGGTTGTATCTTTCTTTTTATGATTTTCTTAATAAATTAATCTTGACAGCTTTATCATTATGTTATTTGTAGTGAGGTTTTGGACTGAAATGTATACCAGCAAGACTCAGAAAACAGCTGCAACCCAGCAGCAGAAACTCCAACAAGAGATACAATTGTAATATACATAATCTATACTATAATCGCGTTTGTAACGCGTCCGTCGCCAGTTGCACATGCATCCTCAAAGGAATGTTGGCTGTGTGAGGCGCAGCCAAAAGAATCCACCTGGAAGCAGCGTAGGCAAACCCTAAACCTTATTAAAAAAAAAAAAACATGCAACCGCCAGCACGAAATAACTAAAAAAACACGTAATAGCTCGCATGAAGTATAACAAAAAAAAACAACCTCCTGCACAAAGTATTAACAAACACCTAAACCGCCAACCCCCACATCGCAAAACAATAAGTAATTAACTCCTAATCCGCAAATAACATAATTAAAATATTAACCCCTAAACCGCCAACCCCCCACATCGCAATAAACCTAATTAATCTATTAACCCCACAACCGCAAAACCCCCACATCACATTAAACCTATTTAACATATTAACCCCTAAACTGCCAACTCCCTACATCGCAATAAACCTAATTAACCTATTAACCCCTAAACCGACAAACCCCCACATTGCAATAAACCTAATTAACCTATTAACCCTTAAACTGATAAACTGACAAACCCCCACATCGCAATAAACCTAATTAATATATTAACCCCATAAACCATCAACCCTAACACAACGCAAATAACTAATTTAATTACTAAGTCCCCTAACACCCCCTAAATTAACCCCAATTACTAGTAAATTACAAAAAATAAAAAAGTCTAACATTATATAAAAAATAAACAAAATAATCAAAAATAAAAAAAATAATACCTAATCCCTATAAAATAAAAAAGCCACCGCCAAAATAAAAACACCCCCTAATCTAAACTAAACTACCAATAGCCCTTAAAATTGCCTCACCCACTAAACCCCCACGAAAAAAAGGGCAATCAGCTCTTTTTCAAGCCCATTAAATGCCTAATCTTAAAAATAACCCCCCCCCCCCAAAAAAAAAATCCTTAAACTAAGCCTTAAATAGGTACTCATCGTTCCTGAAGTCCGGCGGAGAAGGTATTCTTCTAGGCGGCTCCATCATCTTCTATCTTCATCTGACTCGAAGGCGGTGCGGAGCTGGCTTCCCCGATGCACGGATCCTCAGCGGCGGGACTCAATGGCAGCGGTCCTCGGTGGCTGCGGTTCTCAGCGGCGTGGAGGTACCCCAAATTAAATGCGGTACCTTGCATTCAATCTTCAGTGTACGACGGACATCGGATGGAGAGGAGCCCCCACGCCATTGAGGATTGCTGCCGTTGAGGACCGCTGCTGGGGATCCACGCATCGGGAAAGACAGCTCCGCTCCGCTTTCTTTTCGGATGAAGATAGAAGATGATGGAGCCGCTGGACATCAGGAACAGTGAGTACCTATTTGGGGCTTAGTCTTGGGCTTTTTTTTAAATTAGTGTTTTTTGGACTGGAAAAGAGCCGATTGCCCTTTTAAGGGCAGTAAAAAAGAGCTGAATGCCCTTTTAAGGGCAATGCCCATACAAATGCCCCTTTAGGGGCGATGGGTAGTTTAGTTTGTTTTTTTTAGTGTTAGTTTTTTTTTTATTTTGAGGGGTTTGGTCTGTGGGGGGTTTTACTGTTAGGGGGATTTAGTAATTTTTAAATATAAAAAAGCTGTTTAACTTTGGGCAATGGCCTACAAAATGCCCTTTTAAAGGCTATTGGTAGTTTAGTATTAGATTAGGGGATGTTTTTATTTTGGGGGGATTTTTTATTTTTATAGGGGTATTAGTTTAGGTTTACATTTTTTATTTTGGATAGCTTTGTTTATTTTTTTTCACTAATTTTACTTTTTTTATTTTTTGTAACTTTAGCTTGGGGGGTTTGCCCTCTGGGCAGGCTTATCGCCTAGTAATAATAATAATAGTATTACTATGCGGGGGAGAATTATGTGATAAAGTTATGTAGGAAGTGAGAGATTAGCTACATCTTGCAGGGACCCAGAACTTATTTAAAGGAACATGAAGCCCCACATTTTTCTTTCATGATTTAGGTAGAACATAGAATTTTAAACAACTTTCCAGTTTACTTCTATTATCAAATTTGCTTCATTCTCTTGGTATCATTTGTTGAAGGAGCAGCAATGCACTACTGGTTTCTAACTGAACACATGGGTGAGCCAATCACAATCAATATATATATATATATATATATATATATATGCAGCCACCAATCAGCAGCTAGAACCTAGGTTATTTGCTGCTCCTGAGCTTACATAGAGAAACCTTTCAGCAAGGGATAGCAAGAGAAAGAAGCAAATTAAATAATTAAAGTAAATTGTAAAGTTGTTTAAAATTGTATGTTCTGCCTGAATCATGAATGTCTAAATATAACTTTACTGTCCCTTTAAGGGCCTTAAAGGGACTGTAAACTTTTTTTTTCTTAAAACTTATAATGTTTAATTAAAACATGTTAAATAATTTATTAGACTTATGCAGAGAAAAAGCGCAGTGGAAGCGTTTAAAACATTTATAATAATTATTGCCAACATAGCCTTTTCTGGCCGCCTATCTAAAAAACCTTTTTTTCCCAATAGCTCCGTCAGACAGCCAGCATCCAACTGCCGTTCGAACGTCCGTCTTCTTTTTTCATCAGAGCGCACGTTCCCTCTGGACTTGCGCATGCGCACTACAATACAGCGTTCAATATACACAGAATCGCAATGCTTCCTAGTGCATAACGATTCTGTGTTTCTGATAGAGCGGTTGCGCGCTCCGGGTATAGAGATGGGAGGAGGAAGTCTATTAGGTGATGTAACTGCCCTGCAGCACTGACTTTGATATAGATTTGACTCAGGCTGCATGGGCGGACAAAGCAGGTAAAAAAGCACCAAAAAAAAGGTTGTGTTTTAATCGCTTCCGTTGCGCTTACACTCTGCATACTATAATGATTATATTTAGATAAGAAAAATAAATAAATATAGTGCTTCATAATTGATAAAGTTTACAGTCCCTTTAAGTTGTAGGTAACTATGCACCACCACATAAACTGCCAAGCTTCAGTCTCTCTTTGCCATTTTTATTTTCACTATTACCAGCAGCTTTTTGTATATGACCAATTCAAACTCAGCTACAGCTTTATGACCCACCTCATGCATCTTATCACCTCTGCAGGTCAGTGTATCCAATTGGCTTTTATTGTATTACAGTTTAAAAAAGCATGCAGTGTCTGTGTACATGTGTGTGTGTTTATATTGCATACGTGTGTGTGTTTATATTGCATACGTGTGTGTGTGTGTGTTTATATTGCATACATGTGTGAGTGTTTATATTGCATGTGTGTGTGTGTGTATTGCATACACATGTGTGTTTGTTTATATTGCATACGTGTGTGTGTTTATATTGCATACGTGTGTGTGTGTGTGTGTGTTTATATGGCATATGTGTGTGTGTTTATATTGCATGTGTGTGTGTGTGTATTGCATACACATGTGTGTTTGTTTATATTGCATACGTGTGTGCGTTTATATTGCATACGTGTGTGTGTGTGTGTGTTTATATGGCATATGTGTGTGTGTTTATATTGCATGAAACCCCCTCTTCTAAGAAACTACAAGTCTTACCTTTAAGCTGTTTTCTAATAGGTTTGCTCGGTTCAAGCCATCTCTGCAAAAAATAATGTGACTGGTCATATAAAAGTAAATGATAATTATGTAAATGATACATTATTCATTAATTATAGACTATGGCAGAAGTTAGAAGTGCAGTAACTATAAATACAGTATATTAGAATCATAATGTTGTACAAGAATACAAGTGTCATCAAGAATGAAGAGTTACTTACATGTGATTCCAATGAATCTTCATTGTGCTGTAATCCAAAATATTCTCTCTCTTTAACATTCAAGTGATTGTGCACCATGTCCAGTAAAACCTGACCAGTATCTTGTTTCTGAAACAGAATGCAATAAAATGACATATGAAGTTTCAGTCCACAGTAACACACTTGCTGCTAAACTATATAACATCCCAGTGTTGAAGCAATTTTTTGCCATTTACACCCATTACACATTAAAAAATAAAATAAAAAAAAATGCAGTGCTTTTTCAGTGAGGTACCCACAGAAATCATACTTTGTTTTGCATTGTTGTTTCACCCCAGTTAAAGGGATACTGAACCCAATTTTTTTCTTTCGTGATTCAATTTTAAGCAACTTTCTAATTTACTCCTATTATCATTTTTTCTTTGTTCTCTTGCTATCTTTATTTTTAAAAAGAAAGTCCAGAACCCTGGACAGCACTTGTTTATTGGTGGGTGGGTGAATGTATCCACCAATCAGCAAGAACAACCCAGGTTGTTCACAAAAAAATCAGGCGTCTAAACTTACATTCTTGCTTTTCAAATAAAGATACCAAGAGAATGAAGAACATTTGCTATTAGGAGTAAATTAGAAAGTTGCTTAAAATTGCATGCTTTATCTGAATCACAAAAGAAAAATTTGGGTTCAGTGTCCCTTTAAGTTCTTTTAGAAAGTAACTTAAGGTTTGCAGAAACACACAATTATGGGAAAATTATGCAACATTAAATGAAAAAAAAACACAAACAACATTTTTGCTAAATATTTGAACACTACATGGTGTATTGTGGTGCTATATTTCTTGTAACTTAGAAGAAAAATATTATTTTGCCACACGGAATCATCACAAAATGTATGTATTATATAAGTAGGAATAAAATATCTAACCATAGGAATATTAAAGGGACACTAAACCCAAATTTTTTTCTTTCGTGATTCAGATAGAGCATGCAATTTTAAGCAACTTTCTGATTTACTCCTATTATCAATTTGTCTTCGTTCTCTTGCTATCTTTATTTGAAAAATAAGGCATCTAAGCTTTTTTATTAGTTCAGAACTCTGGACAGTACTTTTTTTTATTGGTGGATGAATTTATCCACCAATCAGCAAGAACAACCCAGGTTGTTCACCACAAATGGGCCGGCATCTAAACTTACATTCTTGCATTTCAACTAAAGATACCAAAAGAATGAAGAATATTTGATAATAGGAGTAAATTAGAAAGTTGCTTAAAATTTCATGCTCTATCTGAATCACGAAAGAAAAAAATTTGGGTTCAGTGTCCCTTTAAAAACACACAATTCTGATTTCCCATTGGGATAGAATAGCCAATGTATACATGCTCTGCCCTTTTCCACACACTTAGCATAGTAAAAAATAATATCTTAACATAAATAATTGCACCAAAATCATTTTATACAGAATGTCACAATATCGCACATATTTTTACACCACCCACTTCCATTTATTTGGATACCTCTTTTTTGTTTTGTTTTTAGAAACGCAAGGAGGAAATAACAAGGTTTCCAGCTGCTGCTCGATGGTCGTTATTACTAGGTTAGGCATATTTAAGTGGTAATCCTCCGTTATAAAAGAAGGTGTCTTCATACAAATTTCTATGATGAACAATCAAAAATGGGACAAGTTTTATTCACCAGAACTCCCAAAATAAGACCAATGCTGTGAAGTATTTGTTCTTGCTAAGACAATTCCCAAGCAGCTGAAAGGCTACATGGCAAAAATTAAAATTGACACAATTAGAAAATACATCTCTCCCTCACACCCCTCAAACACAGCCCTCATAGCCACACCTCTTATTAACAAAACTCACTCATGCAACAGAGAAAGAAGTCTTAATATTGCTATCCTCATCTCACAACCTGTCCACTTGACCCTATTCCTTGACAACGTCTTCCATCTCTCTCTGCTGCCTTAACCCCTGCCCTAACTCCTCTCTTTAACTAGTTGTTCGCCACAGATACATTTCCTGATACATTCAAGTATGCATCAATCACACCAATCCTAAAAAAGTCCTCATTTGACCCCCTCCAACCCTTGTAACTATAGTTCAATCTCCTTAATTCCCTTTGCTTCCAAATTATTCTAACTACTAGTCTATAATCACCTAACTCAATTTCTCTTCACTAACTAATTACTTGATCCCCTAAAATCTGGTTTCTGCCCTAAACACTCAACAGAACCTGCACTTACTAAGGTAACAAATAATCTGCTATCAGCTAAAGCAAAGGGACACTACTCCTTACTGATTCTTCTGGATCTATCTGCTGCATTCAACACAGTTGACCATTGTCTCCTCTTACAAATTCTACATTCTTTTGGCATCCGACACACAGACCTTTCCTGGTCTGCTTCCAATCTCTCAAACTACTTGTTTACAGTTTCCTTTAAAGGGACAGTAAAGTCCAAATTAAACTTTAATGATTCAGGCAGGGCATGTAATTTTAAACAACTTTCCAATTTAACATCAAATTTGCTTTGTTCTCTTGGTATTCTTAGTTGAAAGATAAAACTAGGTAGGTTTATATGCTAATCTCTAAGCCCTTAAAGGCCAGCTCTTATCTGAATGCATTTGACAGTTTTTCACAGCTAGAGGACGTTAGTTCAGATGTGTCATATAGATAACATTGTGCTCAGGCCCGTGAAGTTATTTAAGAGTCAGCACTAATTGCCGGGAATGCAAGTCTGTCAAAAGATTTGAGATAAGGGGCAGTCTGCAGAAGCTTAGATACAAGGTAATCACAGAGGTAAAAAGTATATTAATGTAACAGTTCTGGTCAGGGCCGCCATCAGGGGGTGACAGGGGTGACTCCTGTCAGGGGCCCAATGAGCCAGGGGGGCCCCATGAGGCAAGAACTTAAAAAAAATAATAATTTTGGCAGCCACCAGTGGGCACTACAGCAGAGTGCTAATTGAGCATGGGAAATGTTATTACAAGGAGTAAAGTATAAGCATTTGAGAGGATTTCTTAGTGTGCACTTTTCACAGTGTGTGCCAGACGGCAGATCACTTTCATTTTAAGAGGAGGTAGGACTTACTTAGCAAATGTTTTTTATTTATTTGTGCAATTTTGGATTGTAACCTCAGTGTGGTAGTAGTTGTATGGTGGGGCTAGGGGTCCATAAAAACACTTTTTTTTTTAGCAGCAGTGTATTTATGATTGTTTGACAATGCTGTAGAAATTCTATATTTAAAACCATGCAGAAATGTTTCCTCCTCAATACACAAATGGTAGATGCCCCTTTGGCAGATATGCATTTTATATATATATATATATATATATATATATATATATATATATATATATATATATATATATATATATATATATTACATTCCAGTTTACTGCCCCTTTATGCAAGGACTTTCCAGATGCAAGGAGGCATTTTATCTAAGATTTTTACATCTGCATAAAATTTTATACTCTCAGACTAAGATTGCTCAGTGTTTGAAATGAGACAGGTTAACTTAAAACTGTTCAGTTTACACTACAGCTGACTTAGTTTTGAAATACATACCAACAAGCCTAAATCCTGCATTTAACCAGATCTAATGGTATGAGTACCACAGCTTATGGTCCCACCAAGACCATATAGAGTACAGCATTTTCAAAATCCATAAGTACAGCTGACAGATGGGAACATTTGTACACTATATTTGAAGTGGTGCTCTTGGTTGGGGGAAATGGGGAAAAAACAAACAAACATATGTCAACCTTTTAAAGGTACTTTTCTTCATCTAGCCATCTACCCAGCTCATTAATGTACAATTTTGAATTCACAGAATTATTTTTGTTTGCACATTTACAAATATGATTCTTTAAAAAGTGATCTCTTAATTTCTGCAATTTTTTTATCATGCATATCACACACTGTTGATTTAGGGGATACAAGGTGCATAAATGTTTCCTCCTGTGAGTGTTTCTGTGGGTGTATGTGTTTATGTATTTGTGCTTTGGTTTGTGTCTCTATGTGTATGTATTTTTTATCTGTGGGTCTCTCTGTGAGGGTGGGTGTGTATGTCTTTGTGCATTTTCTGTGGATGTCTGTGAGGGTGTGTGCATATGTCTTCGAGCTTTTTCTATGGGTGTCTCTGTGAGCGTGTGTGTGTGTGTATGTAAGTCTGTGTTTTCTGTGGGTATCTCTGTGAGGGTGTGTGTATGTCTGTGTGTTTTCTGTGGATGTCTCAGTGAGGGTGTGTGTATGTATGTCTTTCTGTGTTTTTCATGTGGTTGTCTCTGTGTGTGTGTGTGTGTGTGTGTGTGTATGTCTTTGTGTGTTTTCTGAGGCTGTCCGGTGTTTCCTTGGGTGTATGTGCAAGTTTGAGTTTGTGTGTGTGTGTCCATTGTCTGTTCCTTTTTAGGACATTTTGACCTTACTACTAATTATTCGCATCTTTCTACAGACTTTCAGACTAACAAGACCTTTCCGGAAGTAACTAATCCCCCATTTAACCTTTAAATTATTGTTTAGGCAGTTCAGGGCCCTTCCTTTCAGCCACTGCATGCTGTTGTCATCATTTAGTTGGCATCTTCCTTTACAAAAAGATAATCAGAACTCCATATTTTGTTTTCTAAATCTCCTTTTTTTACAAAACTGTAGTTTACCTCATTACTTGTCAGGTCAATGTAAACAAGTGCTAAGTGTCTGTTTGGGTGTCTGTGTCTGAGTGTGTTTCTTTGCGTGTCTGCTAGAGTGTCTATATGTGAATCCTTATGTGTGAGTGTGTTTGTGTGTGTCAGTATATGAGTGTGTCTGAGTGTGTTTCTTTGCGTGTCTGCTAGAGTATCTATATGTAAATCCTTATGTGTGAGTGTGTGTGTGTGTGTTTCAGTGTATGAGTGTCTGTATGTTACTACCTTTACAACATTTCCAAGTTTAAATAGACACTTAAGAATAAAGTGCATATACGTTTTAGTCACTTGGTCAAAAATTGCACATGTCAAAGGGGGGGGGGGGGGGGGCCCTGATCAATGGTTGAGTCAGGGGCCCCAAAATTTCTAGTGGCGGCCCTGGTTCTGGTTATGCAAAACTGGGGAATGGTAAATAAAGGGATTATCAATCTTTTTAAACAATAACATTTTTGATGTTAGTTGTCCCTTTAACAGCATATCCTCTGATTCTTTGCCTCTCTCAGTAAGAGTACCACAAGGCTCTGTCTTGGGCCAGTTGTTTTTTTTTCTATCTATACATCCTCCCTTGGAAAACTACTATCCTCCTTTGGCATCCAGTACCAATTTTATGCTGATGACACCCATATCTATCTTTCCTCTGTTGATATCTCTCCCTCTTTACTCAACCAGATCACTAACTGTCTCTCTGCAAATTTCACTTGTATGCCTTCACACTACCTCCAACTCAAAACGGATTCCCCCTTCTCTGAGACATCCAACACCTGAATTTTCTCTTACAGTTAGAGACTCTTTCCTCAATACCTCACTCCAGGTCCACTGTCTTCGGGTCACACTTGACTCTGAACTTGCCTTCACTTCACATATTCAAGCTCTCACCAAATCCTGCTGTGTACACCTACACAACATTTCCAGAATTAAACTTTTTCTTACTCAAGAAACTGCAAAAATACTAATTCATTGCCTCATTTTGTCACACATTGACTCCAGCAATCTACTTCTTAATGGCCACCCCACACCGCCTCTCTCCCCTCCAAGCTATCATGAATGTTTCAGCTAGACTCATCCACCCAAGTCCCCGATCTACATCAGCTGCTCCACTCTGTCAGTCTCTACACTCTAGAATACAACTAAAAGTATTGACCCTAACATATAAAGCACTCAACAGCCTCACTCTCAACTATATTTCCCTCCCATCTCTCAATACTCCCTGAGCTGTCCTGTTCGATTAACCTCTGACTTACATTTCTCCACTCCTATTATCTCTACGTCCCTCTGTCACCTCCAAGACTTCTCACATGCTGCACCTGTCCTCTGAAACTCTCAGCCTCACGCCATCAGGCTCCAGTCCATCAGGCTTTCTCCAACTTTGTATAGCTTTAGACGCTATTTGAAAACCCACCTATTCAAAAAGACTTACCATCTCTCCTCTGTTTTTCATCCTGTGACAAGCTATCCCAAACCTTATGTCTCTGCAACCTCAACCTGTAGACTGTAAACTGTTCCAAGCAGGGCCCTCCTCCTACTGTAATAGTTTTGTTTAGTCTGTTATGTTTTTGTATCATATCACAAATCTTTGGCATTGTATACCCATTCTGTAGCGCTGTATACCAAGCGCTACAGAATTTTTTTAGCCTTATACAAATAAAAGATAATAATAATATTAATGGCCACTTATCTGAAAGAGCAGGATTACTGCTTGCAAATAAAGGGTCTCTGTCACACTAGGGAAGACACAGTGTTTTTGTAATATGTTCCAAATATCAGGTGATCATGAGCCACCAGATAGTATGTGACCCCTCATTTAAAAGAAAGTCACTTGTTCCATTTTAGTGCATACATGTGGTGATAGGGGCCCTTATATATTTCAGAGCACCCAAAATTTCACCTAGTAGAAAGGAAACAGCAATTTCTATAGTAATCACATGAGGATACACATTTCAAAGAGGTTAAGCCATTTTTAAATTTGAGTAGAACTGTTTGTTGTATGCTGTCTTTAGGTGATAGTGGTTCTTTGGGAGCCACTACCCCCATATAGCAAACATATAAAAGTAAATAATTGCCATTTTTAGTCCAATCATCTACTAATCACAAGGGTATGAGACCACTGATTGGATAGTGTTGGCTCCCCTCTTTACAAAAGTCACATGCATCTCTCCCTCTTAATAAATTAAAAAACAAAACAAACAAACAAAAAAACTACCAAGTGTGGCAGGTAATCTCCACTGCAACAATATTTGCTGGCATTTGAGAGGAATGTCACAACTCATTCAAAAGAGAGAATTTCCCTCTTTCAAATGAAGAGTCTAATTTTAAAGAAATAAAAGAGGGCAGATAGAGGTTACAAAATCGGGCCCATAAACAATCTCTCTGGTATCCTGTAGAGCTTGGGGTCAGGACATGTTCTCCAGGTTAAACAAGTTGAGGGCTCCATTAAAGCCCCCCAAACCAAACTATGTTTTGAGTGGTACTACAGGCAACTGCCATTCTTATGGCATCCATCTACATCCTAGAGGGGCACAGCATTTCTACGGTGGCTAAGATATGGGCTCCACTAACACCTCTCCCCGCACTACATCCACTGAGGAACTGTCTGTCTCTCACACTGCACAATGACGTCACATGTCAGATTGGCACCTTGTTTCCTTTCTCATATTATTAACACTACATTAAACAGATAATAAGCCACAAAAATGTATTTATGATTCAGATAGAACATACAATTTTAAATACATTTGCAATTTACTTCCATTATCAAATTTGCTTAATTCTCTTGTTATCCATTGCTGAAGGGACAGCATTGCTCTACTGGCAGCTAGCTGAACACATCTAGTTATCCAATCACAAGAGACAAATTGTGCAGGCACCAATTAGCAGCAGCTCCCTCTAGTGTATGATACGTACGTATTAATTTTTTAACAAGGGATACTAAGAGAATGAAGCACATTTGAAAATAGAAGTGAATTTAAAAGTGTCTTAAAATGAAATGATCTATGTGAATCATGCAAGTTTAATTTTGACTTTCCTATCCCTTTAACCCCTTAATGACAAGTGACGTACCAGGTACGTCCTGCAAAAACTTGCAGTTAGTGACAATGGACGTACCTGGTACGTCACTTGTCTAAGAGAGTGCTGGAAGCGATCGCAATCGCTTCCAGCAGCTCTCAGGGTATTGCAGTGATGCCTCGATATTGAGGCATCCTGCAATACCCTTAGAAAGCATCCGATGCAGAGAGAGCCACTCTGTGGCCCTCTCTGCACCGGTAGCGATGCGGCCGGTTCGTTGGTGGGTGGGAGCGCAACTGGGAGGCGGGTGGGCGGCCCATCGCTACCCGGCATCCGGCTCCTGTTAGTGCAATGTGCACGCCGGGTGCCGGGAGCGTGCGGGGGCGCGCATGCGCGTGCGCGGGCGCGCGCGGGTGCGCGCGCACGCCCGCGATCACCTACCCACACTGACACCAATGAGTGGGAAGAGGGGGGGAAATATATATATATGAGGATCTGGGAGGGGGAGGGGGTTGGGGTATTGTGGGGGGCTGCTACACTACAGAAAAAAATAAATTAGTAATAAAAAATAATTAAAAACACTTTTTTGGGGGGCAAATTGGGTACTGGCAGACAGCTGCCAGTACCCAAGATGGCGGCAATTAGGTAGGGGAGAGGGTTAGATTGCTGGGGGGGGGGGGATCATGGAGGTTGGGGCTAAGGCAGGAGTCCATCACAGCTAAAACATTTTATTTTTTTTTATTAAAAAAAATAAAAACTCCTTTTATTTAGTACTGGCAGACTTTCTGCCAGTACTTAAGATGGCGGGGACAATTGTGGGGTGGGGGAGGGAAGAGAACTGTTTGGGAGGGATCAGGGGGTGGGATGTGTCAGGTGGGAGGCTGATCTCTACCCTAAAGCTAAAATTAACCCTGCAAGCTCCCTACAAGCTACCTAATTTAACCCCTTAACTGCTGGGCATAATTTACGTGTGGTGCGCAGCAGCATTTAGCGGCCTTCTACTTACCAAAAAGCAACCACAAAGCCATATAAGTCTGCTATTTCTGAACAAAGGGGATCCCAAAGAAGCATTTACAACCATTTGTGCCTTAATTGCAGAAGCTGTTTGTAAATAATTTCAGTGGGAAACCTAAAGTTTGTGACAAAATTTGTGAAAAAGTGAACTTTTTTTTTTATTTGATGACATTTGGCGGTGAAATGGTGGCATGAAATATACCAAAATGGGCCTAGATCAATACTTTGGGTTGTCTTCTAAAAAAAAATATATACATGTCAAGGGATATTCAGGTATTCCTGACAGATATCAGGGTTCCAATGTAACTAGCGCTAATTTTGAAAAAAAGTTGTTTGGAAATAGCAAAGTGCTACTTGTATTTATGGCCCTATAACTTGCAAAAAAAGTAAAGAACATGTGAACATTGGGTATTTCTAAACTCAGGACAAAATTTAGAAACTATTTAGCATAGGTGTTTTTTGGTGATTGTAGATGTGTAACAGATTTTGGGGGTCAAAGTTAGAAAAAGTGTGTTTTTTTCAATTTTTTCCTCATATTTTATATTTTTTTTTATAGGAAATTATAAGATATGATGAAAATAATGGTATCCTTAGAAAGTCCATTTAATGGCGAGAAAAACGGTATATAATATGTATGGGTACAGTAAATGAGTAAGAGGAAAATTACAGCTAAACACAAACACTGCAGAAATGTAAAAATAGCCATTGTCATTAAGGGTAAGAAAATTGAAAAATGGTCCGGTCATTAAGGGGTTAACAAGGATTTGGCACATCACAAAAATAAGAACATATCATCCCTCTCAATCTATGTGGAATGCTGATGAAGACGTGTCATCTACATTAAAGTAGTTTGATCATTTCAAACTAACAGAATCAATGCATATTACTAATCATCACATGCATTACCCCGGCAATCCGGATTCAAAAGCATAGACAAAACAGCATATCAAAACATAGAAATGTATTCCCAAAAGTTAAAATCATATAAAATACTAAAGGGTACCAACAAATAAAGATTAAGGAAATCAGGGTACTAAAACCCCCCAGCGCATCAGACGAGTTCCATGACACAGGGGCACTTGTTCACTTATGTCAGTAAGTGGCACCCTACCTCTTTTTGTTGCTTAACATATATTACTGGTGGCATTTAGAAATGTCTCAGAGTTCAGCTTTGGTTCTACCGTAGAGTTAATGTAACTGTTGACAATTCACTCCTGTGTTACCAGTGAAAGCACAATGCACACGCAAGCATGTTATAAAGGGGCCTGTTGACATCAAAGAAAATACATAATATTTAACATCAGAAAAGTTCACAGAGTAAACTATAAACATCAATGGCTTTACAAAGAAGAAGTTATAGGCATTAAAAAGAAGATTGCATGAATTCCATTTAAACTCACTCAGAAATAAACGTATCTAGTACCAGAACTTATTTAAAGTGGACATGTACGTTTTTATGTTCAAAGATCTTAAAATAATAATAATAATAATTATAAACAAATAAATACATAACATGTTCACACACTTAATGCATTTTATTATAGGGAAATACAAGTGTAAAACAAGTGTTCAAACCTTGCAAGTGATTAACCAAATAGTTAAAATCAGCTCCAAGTAAGAAATACGTGTACTACTGAAACCTAAGTAAATACATAAGCTGAGACAATGGCAAGAGGTATACACAACATAAATAGATTAAAAATTACAATTGCAAAAGGATTAAATACATTGTTAAAGAACTGCTAGTCCATGCAGACAAACAGTGAGCCAATCAGCAGAGCATTTTATGCTCACCGGGTTAGCGAGACGGAAAAAAAAGGATACCTTGATGTACTTGTGAAAGTTTTTCTGACAGGAAACGTATTCAACCGGCCGTGCCAGAGTCCTTGTCAGTTGTATAAAACAGAGATATATAGATGCAGACACCTTATACAGGTAGACACCAAGCCAAGATACTGGTAAACTAGCACAGACACCTGGAGCTTGTGTCTGCATCTATATATCTCTGTTTTATACAACTGACAAGGACTCTGGCACGGCCGGTTGAATAAGATTCATGTCAGAAAAACTTTCACAAGTACATCAAGGTATCCTGCGTACTAACTGCACTTAAGAGCGGATACGTTCTTTACTACAGCAAGGATATAAAGATCAATCAGCTGGGAAGTTTTTTCGGTTTTAAAAGAAACCAATATCAGCCAATAGGATCGGAGTACTCCGACAGCTCCCACACATGTGACCACAACGGCTGTGTACCTGAATCTCTACGTAAGCGGAGCAATCTGTGAGCTTACTGGCCCCTATACCGGGATATAACCCTAAAGGAATAAGGTAATAGACACCCATTTACCGGGGATTGCTAACAGTACAAATAACCTGTCTTGGAAGCATATAGTTTTTTAAATATTGGGATTGTTATAAATCAGCGCTTTTTTACTGGACTCTCCTAATTGACTATCCTTTCTGTGGTGGCAACTTTTAGGGCTATTGTTTTTATTTGCATATATCGGAGACGTCCGATTTTTATGAATGTTTGCAGGTATATAATATCTGCTATATTTTTTATTTTGTATATGAAGTGTAATTAAATCTATATATGCACTTTTTTCTTGCATACCAATGAGTATTTTTTAGGTTTACTGAAGTAATTCACTTCTTTTTAGACCTTGTAATATTTATATACCCCTTTAGCGCTCCTAACTTATGATTTGACTTTTTTTTTTACTTTTACCTATCGTGGGGGATACTTAGGTATATTTAGGAGCTTGGTTTACTACACTCAGCGCACACTCCTCTGTTTGTTTGTAATTTGATCCTTTCTGATTAACTGCTTTGTCTTCTTTTGATGGGTTGATGTGGTTGCACAGTACCTTTGCCTGAATATTAAACCATACAGACTGATGATCACTAGAGCCTAAGTTCTCACCCACAGACACCTCAGATACTATATCACTGTTTGTAAGTACTAAATCTAATATAGTTCCTTTACGTGTTGGTTCTTTTACTAGTTGCTCAAGAGATTCCCCTTGTAAAGATTCCAGAATATATTTACTTCTAGTTGATTTGGAAACAGGTACTTCCCAGTCTACATCAGGCATATTAAAGTCCCCCACTACTATAACATTGCCCTTCATTGTAATTTTGGCTATTTCATCATATACATGATGAAATGTGTGTATGTATGTATATATAAGTATATATGTGTGTACAGATGTATTTAAATATTTATGTGTTTCAATGTTATTTTTATTGTAAATACATATTTCTATATATATCTGTATAAGAGATAGGGGGAGGAGAGAGAGGGGAGGAGAAAGAGAGAGAGGGGAGAGAGAGAGAGAGAGAGAGAGAGGGGAAGGGAGGAGAGAGAGAGAGAG
Organism: Bombina bombina; assembly: GCF_027579735.1. NCBI lineage: Eukaryota > Metazoa > Chordata > Amphibia > Anura > Bombinatoridae > Bombina > Bombina bombina. The sequence goes on along the minus strand of NC_069503.1, from coordinate 633,622,305 downwards.
AGAGAGAGAGAGAGGGAGGAGAGAGGGAGGGGACAGAGACGGAGGAGAGAGAGAAATGGAGGAGAGAGAATGACGGAGGAGAGAAAGATGGATAGGAGAGAGAGGGGGGATAGGAGAGAGAGGGAGGGGACAGAGACGGAGGAGAGAGAGGGAGGAGAGATAATGATTGAGGAGAGAGAGAGAGAGAGAGAAAGAAGAATATGAGAGAGAGAGAGATGGATAGGAGAGAGGAGAGAGAGATGGATATGAGAGAGAGAGGAGAGAGGAAGGAGAGAGAGCGAGGAGAGAGAGGAAGGAGAGAGAGCGAGAGGGGAGGGAGGAAAGAGAGAGAGAGAGAGGGGGGGGGGGAGGGGGAGAGACACAGTAGAGAGAGAGAGAGAGTGAGGGAGGAGAGAGGGAGAGAGGGAGAGGAGAGAGGGAGGAGAGAGAGAGGAAGAGGAGAGAGAGAGAGGATAGGAAGGAGAGAGGGAGAGAGAGAGAGAGAAGAGAGGGAGGAGAGAGGGAGGAGAGAGGGAGGAAAGGGAGAGGAGAGAGGAGAGGGAGGGGAGCGAGGAGAGGGAGGGGAGCGAGGAGAGGGAGGGGAGCGAGGAGAGAGGGAGGAGATAGGAAGGAGAGAGAGAGGAGAGAGAGAGGAGAGAGAGGAGGGGAGAGAGGGAGGGGAGAGAGGAGAGAGGGAGGGGAGAGAGGGAGGGGAGAGAGGAGAGGGAGGAGAGGGAGGGGAGAGAGGAGAGAGGGAGGAGATAGGAAGGAGAGAGAGAGGAGAGAGGAAGGAGAGAGAGAGAGAGGAGAGAGGGAGGAGAGAGAGGAGAGAGGGAGGAGAGGGAAGAGAGAGAGGAGAGGGGGAGGAGAGAGAGGAGAGGGGGAGAAGAGAGAGGGAGAGAGAGGAGAGAGGGAGGAGAGAGGGAGGAGAGAGGGAGGAGAAAGAGAGGAGAGAGACACACACACAAAACGCAATATATGGCTCATAGGAAGCAAAGATTTTGCAAGATTTTTCTTCCATGTTAATGAGTTTTTGACCATCAGGGCCTATTGTGTTAAATCTCTGCAAAAGGGATAAATACATTGTTAAAGAACTGCTAGTCCATGCAGACATAAACAGTGAGCCAATCAGCAGAGCAGTCACATGATCCACCAATCATGTCTGCTTGGGATCAGACTTTTTCTGTGGCTTGCAAGCAGTACTTTAAATGATAGGTTGAAACACATAGGGCTAGATTACAAGTGAGGCTCTATCTTAACGTGCGCCCTTTACGGTGCACGTTAAATAACCAGCCATTGCAAGTGGCTGGTTAATGCTACCGCAAGCTTGTAGTTTCACTTTGCGCTAAGCGCAATTAACCAAACATCAGACCTCTGCTTAAATATAAAAAGTTGCCCCAATTTCCCCCAAAATAAAGAGGACAGTACTTTAAAATAGAATATAAATATGAGCTTTTTTTTTAATAATAAATAAAAATTCACAAAGCAGTTATAAAAAGGTTAAAGTGAGGGGATGTGGGGGTGTTTGAAAAAAAATGGAACCTAAAGTGCCTTTCCATGGAGGTATACAGGGGACTGTGTTTTCTCTATAAATATATATGTATATGATTATATATTTATATGTGTACATACACATCTAACACACAAATATATATGTATAGCATATACATATATATTTATTTATTGCTGCGCTAGATTGCTGGCCATGGCTGCTGGCATGAAAACGAGGCTCCAATTGTAGTCTATGGAAGCGCTATCTTGCGAGCGCTTGGCTTGCAGTAAGGTCACGTTCACATTTCGCTGTACTCTTAATACCAGTGCACATTTACGTGTGATGGTATTGCTCAGTAGAGACCAAATATTACGTTTACGTCAGTGCAATATTGCACTCCACTCCTAATCCGGCCCAAAGACTTGTAGGCTCGGTAATGCTAAAATAATATTCTCTGATGAATTAAAGGATGCACATTTTGCACTATTACTCAAAAGAAGTATATCTTTAGTGGAACTCCAGGTGGCAGTCATGTAAAAACATTGTTTTGGAGAATTACTGTCTAAACTTTTAAGCTGTACAGTGTAGTGCCAAGTACATCTAAGTATAGAGTCTTGTTTGATTCCGCTTAGGATGGGCACAATGCCAAAATTCCTCTGTTTAAAACTGATTGCATTTTCAATGAACAAGAAAAAAATATTTACTGTTTAGGGGTTATGAATTATTAATTTCTATCACACTTGTTGACAAACTGACAATACATTTGCATACTGCTAAAACAGAATGCTGTCAAAATATTTGGAAACAAACACTGTATGATTTTTTTTTTTTTTTTTTAAAAACATGTTGTCAAAATGTCAGGGGCAACCTACATATTTAAATAACAGTGTTTCTGAGTACCTATTCAAGCAGAAATAAAATAAAGGAAAACCAGAAGTTGGTAAATGTCAACTTTATATTCCATATTCACATTCAAAAACATATTTACAAAGATTACACCTTAAAAAGATAAAACATTTTTTCCCCTTTTGTCATAGGTAAAACCAAAGCAAACAACTTCGAGACATTAAACAATGGCTGTTTGAAAATCATGTTAAATAGTTGCTTTATCCTAAATTCTATACCCTTGTTTGTGCATCCTCTTTTATTGGCTGTTATACACTGTCCCTGATTGTCCTCAAAAAAAGAGATAAATAAGTGGAAAAACTAGGTTTTAACATGGCCTTAGTTCATAAGTCCATTAGTTCATAAAAACTAAAAGTACTTTATAGAAACAAAACTTTACACTTGTACAGGTTGAAAACCCTTAATTCGAACTGCTAGAGAAAGGTTTGGATTTCGGAATAGTTTGAATTTTAGATTATTTGCATCATTTAAATGGGACACACAAAAAAGACAAAGGAAGAGAAAATTGTGACTTAGAGGCCAAAAAATAGTAAAACATTTTAATTTAAAAAAAATAATAATAATAATAATTAAAAAGTTTGGATTTCAGAATAATTTGGGATTTTGGAATTTCCAGATTTGGGGATTTGCACCCGTATCTTCAATATTTAAACATCTAAAATGCCATACTATGGCTAAACATTCTTTGAATACATCATTACATCTAACATTGAATTACTGTTTACTGTCCCTTAAGCAATCCCTGTGCAGAATATTGCAGGCTCAGATAAATTTCACCACACTTAACCCGTCCTACAGAAAGTGTCAGTTAATGACCAAGGACGTGCCTGGCACATCCTCTGTGGTTTCAAGCGCTGGAAGCTTGAAGCTTTCAGGGTATTGCAGTGATGCCTCGATATTGAGGCATTGTACAATACCCTTTTTTTTACCCACTGATGCAGACACAGCCACTATGTGGCCCTCTGTGCATCGGCCAGCGATGGTGCTGATCGTTGGTGGTTGGGAGCCATAGCAGGGAAGCAGGTGGACGGCCCATCGCTGGAGGATATCCGGTGAGAAGTGCTGGGCGGTTGGGAGAGGCGGGAGTGCGCACAGGAGGCAGGAGCGCGCACGCAGGGGGAATCCGCTACTCTATGGAACAACATTGTGAAAGAGAAGGAGGAAGAGGGGGCATACATTTTGGGGAAGTGATCTGGGAGGGGGTAGGGTATTGAGGGGGACAGCTACATTACAGAAAAAAATGGGTATAAAAAACCCCTCAAAAATGCTAAAAATTTAATAAACTGGGTACTGGCAGACCGCTGCCAGTACCCAAGATGGCGGCAAACAGGTAGAGGGTTTAGAGAGCTGTTGGGGGAGATCAGGGAAGTTGGGGGCTAAGGGGGGATCCTACACTCTAGAATATATATTTAAAAAAAAAAGCCTTTTATTTTAGTACGGACAGACATTCTGCCAGTACTTAAGATAGCGGTGACAACTGTGGGGTGGGGGAGGGAAGAGAGCTGTTTAAGAGGGGTCAGGGAAGCAAACCGTACAGCCATCTGTTCTATAGACTTCAGTAAGAGTGCACTTACACTGCTCTATATTTGAGGCTATGGATCCAAAACTATGACCTCAAAATACTGAGAAACTTAACATGCTCATCAGGTTCTAGAGGGATGGGGGGATTAAGAAAACAGGGTTGGCTGGTGGTGAGTCCAGGATAGAAGCACCAGAGGAGACTTGGCTGTCAGTTCCCATCAGTAAAGATAAGTTCATGCACTGCAGCAATAAATGCATTCCGTGTGCTGATAAACATTTTTATAGTATGATGGAGCTACTCATGTCTTTCTGGGGAAAGTCGAGCAAACGCACATGTCAGAGGTATTTTACAATAAAAGCCGGCAAAATAAATAATTAATGTATACAGTGGTGTCGTTTTATTTCCTTTAGTTACACATTTTGGGCAAAAGCTATATTTGCGCTCAATTGATTAATACCAGCGCACGCAAATGTGTTCTGGTATTACAAGTTAACCGCAATGTGAATGCTGGGAAGCATTGAGCTCACAAGAGCGCTCACAAGAGCATTGTGCCCACGCTTCCATAGACTCCATTGTGAGACACGGCATGAGAACTAGCTCAGCGAAGGGGGTAAGTAGCGAAGAGATGGGCAGCAAATTGTAAATATATATGTATATGAATATTTCTTGTTGGAGTTTTGTGTGGAATGTGTCAGATTTGACTTTTTTGCCTCCACTTTTTTGTGTCATACCAATACAAACAAATGAGAATGCCTAAACATTTGTAATTGCAACAATTTTCTGGGCAAAGTGGTGTATTATCTGACAGAAATGCATGTGTTAATATGTGTTTATACATACATATAAGAATATACATATATATTTACAGGGAACATTCATAGACGGCTATGTAAAGGCACTTTTCAGTGATTTTTTTATTTTTTTTTAAATACCTTACAGTCGCCGACTTTAGCTCCCAAAAACTGCCTAGTGGAGTTACTTTATTAAACAATAAAGATGCTGCTATATCTGATCTCTGAACACCAGCAAGAAGAAAGAAGATGGATCCGCCAGACTGGAAGAAGATGGATTTTGGGGGTGTCTTTTTTAAGGGGGTATTAGATTAAGAATAACTTTTTATTTTGGATAATTCCGTTTGTTATTTTTTGCAATCTTAGCTATTTTTTATAATGTTAATTTTTTTTTCTGTAATGTTAATTTTTTTATTTTGTGTAATTTTAGATTTGTATTATTTTCTGTAATGTTATTTTTTTTTTTATAGTTTAAGCTTAGGTTTTATTTTTTTCACAGGTAAGTTTTTATTTATTTTAAGGTAGTTAGTATATTGTAACTTTAATTTAAATTTAGGGGGTGTTAGGTTTAAGGGTTAATAGTTTTATTTAGGTAGTCACGATGCAGGGGGATGGTGGTTTAGGGGTTAATAGGATTATTTTAGCAGTAGTGATGTGGGGGGATGGCGGTTTAGGGGTTAAAAATGTTTATTTAGTGTTGGCGATGTGGGGGACAGCGGTTTAGAGGTTAATCGGTTTATTTAGTGTTGGCGATATGGGGGACAGCGGTTTAGAAGTTAATCAGTTTAGTGTTGGCGATGTGGGGGGACGGCAGTTTAGAGGTTAATCAGTTTTGTGTTAGCGATGTGGGGGGATGGTGGTTCAGAGCTTAATCAGTTTTGTGTTGGCGATGTGGGGGGATGGTGGTTTAGAGGTTAATCAGTTTATTTAGTGTTGGCGATGTGGGGGATGGCAGTTTAGAGGTTAATCAGTTTATTTAGTGTTGGTGATGTGGGGTGGGTGGGGGGGGGGTGGTTTAGGAGTTATTAAACTAGGGGTTTATGTTAGGTTTTTGTAAAACTTTCTTTTCTCCATAGACTTCAAGGGGGAAAGAGAAAATGCGATTTTTTTTTCTCCATTGATCTCTATGGGTGAATATGTACACAAGCATGCCAAGTGGATTTTGTGTGGTATGCGGCTAACCGCACAACAAAAGAAAGTTTTATGGTGACTTGTAATGGGCGGTCCGCTTTTGCGCGGTGTGTATGCAACGGGTATACAGCACAATTTGTAATCTTGGTGTTATTTTTTAAATTCAGTGAGATTCAATTACAGACATTTTATAGGGATTTGCTATTAGTTTGGTGTCAGATAAATAATCTATTATCACCTATGTATTTGTTTTCCATCATGGTCTTCAATTTGTCATTGGTCTTATTATTGTGTTCTGGTTACATAAATAGAGGATCATGTGATTTAGTCATTCAAAGATGGTGGATTCCCTAGTCAAAAAGGATGATCTTGCTTGAGTCATTCTGAAATAATTGATGGTTGCAGACTACTCATCAGAAGCCATCCTGAAATATGCCCACAGGTCGAAATGTAAATGAGATGACCAGGGCCGGCCCTAGCCATTTCGAGGCCCGAGGCAGGATGACAAAATGGGGCCCCCTGTCACCCTGCCCCCAGCCCCACCCACAACCATGCCCCATCACGCCCCCAACTCCGTCCCATCTCCAATCCCGCCCCCACTGTTTTAAAATGAAATGGGAGAAAATTTAAAGTGACAGTATACACCAATTTTCATATAACTGCATATAGTAGACACTACTATAAAGAATAATATGCTACCTTCCACAATACGATTTTCACCCTCACAGCCACCCTCTACCTCATAAACAGCCCTTCCTTACCCTCTCAGCCCCTTCTCCCTCATGCACAGCCCCCTCCTTACCCTCTAAGCCCCCCTCTCCCTCACACACACATATTCCCAAATATCTATACCTGGGAAAAAAACCACAGAATTTAGATAGGAGCTGGATTTAGCCTAAGCTAATATCCGAAACACTTCTGTCACAGCCTAAGGACTGATAGTCCTACCCTGATGATTGACATACACCATAGTTGTGATATTGTCTGAAAAACAATAAACGTCTCTTCCTCAAAAAGAAACTAACTGAAAAACTCTGAGAAAACACGGAGTTCTAAAATATCAAATGGTAATCTCGCCTCCTGAGATTTCCAAACCCCTTGTGCTGACAGAGATCCTCAGACAGCCTCCCAACCAAAAAGACTCACATCTGTAGAGATCATGGTCCAGGTTGAAAGAAACGAAGAGACCTGTAGAACTAAATGATGGTGATCTTAACCACCAAATCAAGAGAGATAAATATTAGGATTTGAAGACTTAAAATGCGAAATCCTAGAATCCCTGCACCATAATTCAGCATAAAAGACTGGAACGGTTCTTTCTATTGAAAATGAGCAAAGGGAATTGAATCCAATGCTGTGGCCAAAATACCTAAAACTTCTATGCATATATAGCAACTGAAGGAAATAATAGAGACTAAAGGTACCGACAGACGGAACCCAATAAAAACATAATTTATGTAAGAACTTACCTGATAAATTCATTTCTTTCATATTAGCAAGAGTCCATGAGCTAGTGACGTATGGGATATACATTCCTACCAGGAGGGGCAAAGTTTCCCAAACCTTAAAATGCCTATAAATACACCCCTCACCACACCCACAATTCAGTTTAACGAATAGCCAAGAAGTGGGGTGATAAGAAAAAAGTGCGAAAGCATATAAAATAAGGAATTGGAATAATTGTGCTTTATACAAAAAAATCAAAACCACCACAAAAAAGGGCGGGCCTCATGGACTCTTGCTAATATGAAAGAAATGAATTTATCAGGTAAGTTCTTACATAAATTATGTTTTCTTTCATGTAATTAGCAAGAGTCCATGAGCTAGTGACGTATGGGATAATGATTACCCAAGATGTGGATCTTTCCACACAAGAGTCACTAGAGAGGGAGGGATAAAATAAAGACAGCCAATTCCTGCTGAAAATAATCCACACCCAGAATAAAATTTTAATGAAAAAACATAAGCAGAAGATTCAAACTGAAACCACTGCCTGAAGTACGTTTCTACCAAAAACTGCTTCAGAAGAAGAAAACACATCAAAATGGTAGAATTTAGTAAAAGTATGCAAAGAGGACCAAGTTGCTGTTTTGCAAATCTGATCAACCGAAGCTTCATTCTTAAACGCCCAGGAAGTAGAAACTGACCTAGTAGAATGAGCTGTAATCCTTTGAGGCGGAGTGTTACCCGACTCAACATAGGCATGATGAAATAAAGATTTCAACCAAGATGCCAAAGAAATGGCAGAAGCTTTCTGGTCTTTTCTAGAACCGGAAAAGATGACAAATAGACTAGAAGTCTTTCGGAAAGACTTAGTAGCTTCAACATAATATTACAAAGCTCTAACAGCATCTAAAGAATGCAATGATTTCTCCTTAGAATTCATAGGATTAGGACATAATGAAGGAACCACAATTTCTCTACTAATGTTGTTAGAATTCACAACCTTAGGTAAAAAATTCAAAAGAAGTTCGCAGCACTGCCTTATCCTGATGCAAAATCAGAAAAGGAGACTCACAAAAAAGAGTAGATAATTCAGAGACTCTTCTGGCAGAAGAGATGGCCAAAAGAAACAAAACTTTCCAAGAAAGTAATATAACGACCAAAGAATGCATGGGTTCAAAAGGAGGAGCTTGAAGAGCCCCCAGAACCAAATTCAAACTCCAAGGAGGAGAATTAACTTAATGACAAATTTTATACGAACCAAAGGTTGTACAAAACAATGAATATCAGGAAGATTAGCAATCCTTCTGTGAAAAAGAACAGAAAGAGCAGAGATTTGTCTTTCAAGAAACTTGCGGACAAACCTTTATCTAAACCATCCTGAAGAAATATAAGTCTTCCAGACTCTATAATATATCTCTCTAGATACAGATTTACAAGCCTGTCACATAGTATCAATCACAGAGTCAGAGAAACCTCTTTGACCAAGAATCAAGCGTTCAAACTCCACACCTTAAAATTAAGGTTTTGAGATCCTGATGGAAAAAAGAACCTTGAGACAGAAAGACTGGTCTTAACGGAAGAGTCCACAGCTGGCAAGAGGCCATCCGGACAAGATCCGCATACCAAAACCTGTGAGGCCATGCTGGAGCTACCAGCAGGACAAACGAGCATTCCTTTAGAATATTGGAGAATACCCTTGGAAGAAGAACTAGAGGCGGAAAGATATAGGCAGGATGACACTTGTAAGGAAGAGATAATGCATCCACTGCCTCCGCCCGAGGATCCCGGGATCCGGACAGATACCAGGGAAGTTTCTTGTTTAGATGAGAAGCCATCAGATCTATTTCTGGGAGTTCCCACATTTGAACAATCTGAAGAAATACCTCTGGGTGAAGACCATTCGCCCAGGTGCAACGTTTGGCGACTGAGATAATCCGCTTTCCAATTGTCCATACCTGGAATATGAACCGCAGAGATTAGACAGGAGCTGGATTCCGCCCAAACCAAAATTCGAGATACTTCTTTCATAGCCAGAGGACTGTGAGTCCCTCCTTGATGATTGATGTATGCCACAGTTGTGACATTGTCTATCTGAAAACAAATGAACAACTCTCTCTTCAGAAGAGGCCAAGACTGAAGAGCTCTGAAAATTGCACGGAGTTCCAAAATATTGATCGGAAATCTCACCTCCTGAGATTCCCAAACCCCTTGTGCCGTCAGATACCCCCACACAGCTCCCCAACCTGTAAGACTTGCATCTGTTGAGATTATAGTCCAGGTCGGAAGAACAAAGAAGCCCCCTGAACTAAACGATGGTGATCTGTCCACCATGTCAGAGAGTGTCGTATAATCGGTTTAAAGATATTAATTGAGATATCTTTGAGTAATCCCTGCACCATTGGTTCAGCATACAGAGCTGAAGAGGTTGCATGTGAAAACGAGCAAAGGAGATCGCATCTGATGCGGCAGTCCTAAGACCTAAAATTTCCATGCATAAGGCTACCAAAGGCAATGATTGTGACTGAAGGTTTTGACAAGCTGATATCAATGTTAAACTTCTCTTGTCTGACAAGGACAGAGTCATAGACACTGAATCTATCTAGAAACCTAAAAAGGTTACCCTTGTCTGAGGAATCAATGAACTGATTGGTAAATTGATCCTCCAACCATGAACTTGAAGAAACAACACAAGTCGATTCGTATGAGATTCTTCGAAAATGAGAAGACTGAGCAAGTACCCAGATATCGTCCAATAAGGAAATACCAAAACCCTGTTCTCTGATTACAGAAAGAAGGGCACCGAGAACCTTTGAAAAAAATTCTTGGAACTGAGGCTAGGCCAAACGGTAGAGCCAAAAAACTGGTAATGCTTGTCTAAAAAGAGAATCTCAGACACTAAAAGTGATCTGGATGAATCGGAATATGCAGATACACATCCTGTAAATCTATTGTAGACATATAATGCCCTTGCTAAACAAAAGGCAGGATAGTCCTACAGTAACCAACTTGAATGTTGGTATCCTTACATAACGATTCAATATTGATAGATCCGGAACTGGTCTGAAGGAATTGACCTTCTTTGGTACAATGAAGAGATAAAATAAAAACCCCAGCCCCTGTTCCAGAACTGGAACTGGCATAATTACTCCAGCCAACTCTAGATCTGAAACACATTTCAGAAATGCTGAGCCTTTGCTGTGTTAACTGGGACACGGGAAAGAAAAAAATCTCTTAGCAGGAGGCCTTAACTGAAGCCAATTTTGTACCTTTCTTAAACAATGTTCTGAAACCAGAGATTGAGAACGGAATTGATCCAAATTCTTTGAAGAAAACGTAATCTGCCCCATACCAGCTGTGCTGGAATAAGGTCCGCACCTTCATGGGGACTGAGGAGCTGGCTATAGGTTTTCTATAAGGCTTGGATATATTCCAAACTGGAAATAGTTTCCAAACTGATACCGCTCCTGAGGATGAAGGATCAGGCTTTTGTTCCTTATTGTGAGGAAAGGAACGAAAATGATTATTAGACCTAAATTTACCTTAGATTTTTTATCCTTTGGTAAAAAAGTTCCCTTCCTTCCAGAAACAGTTGAGATAATAATTTATTACCCTGGAAAGAAAGGGAAAGCAAAGTTGACTTAGAAGGCATATCAGCATTCCAAGTTTAATCCATAAAGCTTTTCTAGCTAAAATAGCTAGAGACATATACCTGACATCAACTCTAATGATATCAAAAGATGGTATCACCAATAAAATTATTAGCATGTTATAGAATAATAATAATGCTATAAAATTATGATCTGTTACTTGTTGCGCTAAAGCTTCTAACCAAAAAGTTGAAGCTGCAGCAACATCCGCTAAAAATATAGCAGGTCTAAGAAGATTACCTGAACATAAGTAAGCTTTTCTTAGAAAGCATTCAATTTTCCTATCTAAAGGATCCTTAAATGAAGTACTATCTGCCGTAGAAATAGTAGCACATTTAGCAGGAGTAGAGACAGCCCCATAACCTTAGGGATTTTGTCCCAAAAAACTCTAATCTGTCAGATGGCACAGGATATAATTGCTTAAACGTTTAGAAGGAGTAAAAGAATTACCCAAATTATTCCATTCCCTGGAAATTACTTCAGAAATAGCATCAGGGAGATTAAACACTTCTGGAATAACTACAGGAGATTTAAAAACCTTATTTAAACGTTTAGATTTAGTATCAAGAGGACCAGAATCCTCTATTTCTAATGCAATTAATACTTCTTTAAATAAAGAACGAATAAATTCCATCTTGAACAAATACAAAGATTTATCAGCATCAACCTCTGAGACAGAAACCTCTGAACCAGAAGAACCATTATCAGTATCAGAATGATGATGTTCATTTAAAAATTCATCTGAAAAAAGAGAAGTTTTAAAAGACTTTTATGTAAACTAGAAGGAGAAATAACAGACATAGCCTTCTTAATGGATTTAAAAAATAAAATCTCTTATGTTTATCAGGAACACTCTGAAAATTAGATGTTGACGGAACAGCAACAGGTAATGTAACAGTACTAAAGGAAATTTTATCTGCATTAATAAGTTTGTCATGACATGCAATACAAACAACAGCTGGAGAAACAGATACCAAAAATTATAGCAGATACACTTAGCTTGGTAGCTCCAGCACTAGACAGCGATTTTCCTGTAGTATCTTCTGACTCAGATGCAACGTGAGACATCTTGCAATATGTAAGAGAAAAAACAACATATAAAGCAAAATTGATCAAATTCCTTAAATGACAGTTTCAGGAATGGGAAAAATGCCAAAGAACAAGCTTCTAGCAACCAGAAGCAATGAAAAAATAAGACTTAAATAATGTGGAGACAAAAGCGACGCCCTTATTTTTTAGCGCCAAATAAGACGCCCACATTATTTGGCGCCTAAATGCTTTTGGCGCCAAAAATGACGCCACATCCGGAACACCGACATTTTTGGCGCAAAATAACGTCAAAAAATGACGCAACTTCCGGCGACACGTATGACGCCGGAAACGGAAAAGAATTTTTGCACCAAAAAAGTCTGCGCCAAGAATGACGCAATAAAATGAAGCATTTTCAGCCCCCGCGAGCCTAACAGCCCACAGGGAAAAAAGAGTCAAATTTTTGAAGGTAAGAAAAAATGAATAATTCAAATGCATTATCCCAAATATGAAACTGACTGTCTGAAAAATAAGGAAAGTTGAACATTCTGAGTCAAGGCAAATAAATGTTTGAATACATATATTTAGAACTTTATAAACAAAGTGCCCAACCATAGCTTAGAGTGTCACAGAAAATAAGATTTACTTACCCCAGGACACTCATCTACATGTTTGTAGAAAGCCAAACCAGTACTGAAACGAGAATCAGCAGAGGTAATGGTATATATAAGAGTATATCGTCGATCTGAAAAGGGAGGTAAGAGATGAATCTCTACGACCGATAACAGAGAACCTATGAAATAGACCCCGTAGAAGTAGATCACTGCATTCAAATAGGCAATACTCTCCTCACATCCCTCTGACATTCACTGCACGCTGAGAGGAAAACCGGGCTCCAACTTGCTGCGGAGCGCATATCAACGTAGAATCTAGCACAAACTTACTTCACCACCTCCATCGGAGGCAAAGTTTGTAAAACTGAATTGTGGGTGTGGTGAGGGGTGTATTTATAGGCATTTTAAGGTTTGGGAAACTTTGCCCCTCCTGGTAGGAATGTATATCCCATACGTCACTAGCTCATGGACTCTTGCTAATTACATGAAAGAAATTGTCCCTTGTCTGATAGAGACAAAGACAGTGACACAAACTATCTGGAAACCCAAAAAAAGGTGACCCTTGTGAGAGGAATCAAGAGCTTTTGAAAAAAAGATCCTCTAACTATGTCCTGAAGAACAAAGTGAATCATATGAGATTCCGCATCCTCAGAAAATAATCTGAATGAATACAGAAAAAATATGCATTTATTGTATCTAAAGAAAACAAATAATGCTATCACTGACCAAAAAAAGGCAGAATAGTTTGAATAAAAACTCCAAAACTCAGTTCCTAAAAATGGAACTGGAAGAAATACCCCAGAAGATTCCAGGTCTGAGCAGCGCTTGAACCCCACAGGTGACTAGCCATGCTTCAACAGTACCCAAAATAAATAGGACCGAAACACACTTAAAGAAAGTGTTAGCCTTACTGGAATAAAATCAAAGAAATTTGGACCTGAATAGAACCAAATAAATTTCAAAAAAATCTTAACCTGCACCTTGCCAGCCAAGCTGGAATACGGCACATACATCGCAATTTAAGGGAGCTGATTTCGAACGGAAAAAATTTCCAATTAAAAACATGTTACTTGGGAAAGAATTCAGGAATTCATTCCATAATAAGAACAACCAAACTAGTATAAGCTTTAAGTTTTAGTCTTAGAACTCAATCTTGAAGCCCAGAGTAACAGTTAAGAATTGAATCCAATTATAAAACAAATAATTGATTATCTTAGAACAAAAGAAATATGGATTTTTAGAAATCACAAAATTATTCTAGCACAAACAGCTAAAGACATAGATTAAACCTCATTTGCGAAAATATTCAATAAAATGAAGACACAAATGAAATTATTAGCATGATAGTCCAGTTAAAGGACCAGACAATACAGTGGACTTGCATAATCAATAAATGCAAAACAACAAGACAAATGCAACAGCACCTAGTCTAGTAAATTTTGTCCCTTTAACAATGCTAAAATAAATCATAATCTGATACTTGAACTTAAAGTAAACAGAAAAAATGAAGCAATTGCAACATCCAAATAAATCATAGGTCCAAGAAAAGTACCTGAAACTAAATAATTTTCCATAAATAAGATACAACCATCTAAAGGAAAATAAATACTATTTTGCTATAGAAACAATAGCATAATTAGTAGGAGTAGAGATAGCCCCAATAAATTGGAGAACCCTCCAAATTGAATTAAACTGCCGGCAAAGAGTATAGTTTAAAACCTTTGAAGAAGGAATAAAAGAAAATTCTCAGCCTATTCCATTCCTTAGTATAAGGAATTGGAAAAAAACCTCTGAAAACACAGAAGAATAAATAAGCAGAAATAGTGTTAGCTAGTCTTGAAAAATAACTAGTTACCTTAATGTAAAATAATCAACACCTTTTCAACAAAGAACAAATGTACTTTAATAAAAAAGTAGATTTGTTAGTGTCAATATCTGATGAAGAAAATTCTGAATGAGAAAAAACATCATCAGAGAAGGATAAATCAGTATGTTGTTGGTCATTTGAAACTTCAATAATTAAAAAAGAAGTTGAAAAAGACCTAAAAATTTTATTAGAAGGCACAAAGTCAGACAAAGCCTTTAAAATAGAATCAGAAAAATATTTCTTAAAAATCTTCTAAATATTTCTTGTACATAAGATGTAAAAAGAATGGCAATATATAAAGCATAAATACTAATGGATTCTGCATGTAAAAGTTTATCATGATAACCTATTACAAACCATAGCTAAAGATAAACATTCATAACATTTAAAATAAATGAACTTAGCTTTGGTAGGACTGAACTCAGTCAAGCGTTTTTCCAGAAGTAGCTTCTGATCCAGGGTCAATCTGAGACATCTTGCAATATGTAATAGAAAAAACAACATATAAAGCAAAATCTATTAAATTCCTTAAATGACAGTTTCAGGAATGGGAAAAAATGCCAATGAACAAGCTTCTAGCAACCAGAAGCAAATAAACAATGAGACTTAAATAATGTGGAGACAATAATGACGCCCATATTTTTTAGCGCCAAAAAAGACGCCCACATTATTAGGCGCCTAAATGCTTTTGGCGCCAAGAATGACGCCACATCCGGCGACGCCGACATTTTTGGCGCAAAACGTCAAAAAAATGACTCAAACACAAACAACTTCCAGCGACAAGTACGACGCCGGAAATGACAAAGAAAATTTTATGCGCCAAAAAAATCCGTGCCAAGAATGACGCAATAAAAAGAAGCATTTTCAGCCCCCGCTAGCCTAACAGCCCACAGGAAAAAGTCAAATTTAAGGTAAGAAAAAATTTATTATTCAAATGCATTATCCCAAATAATGAAACTGACTGTCTGAAATAAGGAATATTGAACATCCTGAATCAAGGCAAATAAATGTTTAAACACATATATTTAGAACTTTATATAAAAGTGCCCAACCATAGCTTAGAGTGTCACATAAAATAAGACTTACTTACCCCAGGACACTCATCTACATGTAGTAGAAAGCCAAACTAGTACTGAAACGAGAATCAGTAGAGGTAATGGTATATATAAGAGTATATCGTCGATCTGAAAAGGGAGGTAAGAGATGAATCTCTACGACCGATAACAGAGAACCTATGAAATAGACCCCGTAGAAGGAGATCATTGAATTCAAATAGGCAATACTCTCTTCACATCCCTCTGACATGCACTGCACTCTGAGAGGAAAACCGGGCTCCAGCCTGCTGCGAAGCGCATACCAACGTAGAATCTAGCACAAACTTACTTCACCACCTCCATGGGAGGCAAAGTTTGTAAAACTGAATTGTGGGTGTGGTGAGGGGTGTATTTATAGGCATTTTAAGGTTTGAGAAACTTTGCCCCTCCTGGTAGGAATGTATATCCCATACGTCACTAGCTCATGGACTCTTGCTAATTACATGAAAGAAAGAGGGGTTGTGAGTAAGGTAGAAAGTCCCAAAGTTTATTAAAATAATTTATTTAAAATAAAAATAGAGATGAACCTATTCATGGTATAGGGTACCCCCTTATATAAAAACAACAAGATGCAAAGGTGGTCCCCACAGTCCATACACAAAGCTGCCTCATATTTTTTTTAAATAAAAATACAGATGAACCTCTTCATGGTACTGGGTACCCCCTTATATAAAAAAAAAACAAGCAGCACATCTGGCGCCCCACAGTCTATACACAAAGCTGCCTCTGTCAGTAAGACAGGAAAACAGCAGCGGATTATGGGGGAAGAGGGGGTCTGTACTACTACTCAACTGACTTAGTTCACGGTCGGTCCACCGCATACTGTCCAGGTGCCCATCGCCACACCAGACTGTCCTCTGCTGCAGCTCCAACACACAGGGTGAAAAAAAAAATAACTAAATAAAAACGCTCACATTCAGCACTGGTCAGAACACGCTGCTCCTCATGCTCTGTAACTCCTGCTTTACATTGCTGATCGCCCTCACCCTGCCTCCGGCTCCACCCTCTTATTTATGCTAGGAGCTGATTTATTGGAGGATTACAGTATAATCCTCCAATCAATCAGCTTGCTACATGCTACCACCATCTCCTGAGTTACTAAGATTTTGAATGAACCTTGGGGGTTAAAAAAGCACCGCCATTTTAAAAAAAAAATGCAATGGCCACATTTAAAAAAATAAAAAGCACAAGTAACAGTTGGCACCACCTAGTTGGCCGCCTTTGCTCGCCAGCCCCAAAGGCCGGCCCTGGAGATTCACTGGCTAATCATGCTTGTGAAGTAATCAGTAAGGTAATCTGCTAATCATTCTGAAGTCATCACCTAGAATTTTTTACCTTAGCTGATGACTTTACAAGACTGAAGATGTCTGATGATGTGCAAATAACTTATAAAGTAGTTTGATGTTCATCACATGATTCCAGCATGGTCTCTAAAGTAATCCTGTTTGTCTTGGGTACTGTTTATGCACAATGGATATAGCTTGTAGTGTAAATGTTGAACACATTTATTCACAGACAGTGGATACCCTTTATACGTCTGTGTAATAGGAGCGTTAGAAAACTGAGAACAAACAAGTAAGCAACAGACCTCAGTATTTATTATATTCAAGCTTAGCAATGTAAACAAAGTATTTTATTCAATCTAGGTAAAACATTCATTGTGCCTGACACATAATAAGGTGTCGTTGCAGAAGAATAGTTCTTTTTTTTTCATTTCAAAATTCCAACATTTATCCCTATTTTGGATTATATGGTGTCTAACCTCTCATCTCGGTAAACACCTTGTAATTACAATACATTTTTGTTGAGTTGTTATAAAATAACATATCAGCCAAGACTAAAGTTTTTTTTTTTCTTAACAAACTTTCTTTTTCTTGCAATTATTTTTCAATAGTCAAATTCAAAGGTCCTTTGAAAAAGCAGTTATCCGAAACATCTTAGGGGGAGTAGGGACATAGCAGTCTCTCTCCACACTCTAACTTATTTTTTAACTTGCATTGGCATTTATCCTATATCTTCCACATTTACTAGCTATTTACTGTTAATGTTAATTTGCATTTGGCTGACAAATGGTGTCGCCGTAGTAATAGCCTTATTTATTAACAGGTGTACTGATTTGGTCTACTGATAAATATTGTCACTCTTTGAACTAAAATAAGATACATATTAGCCAATAATCCTTTGATGTACATATCCGATGTAATTTTGCTTCGGTTAAATATCTAAGTATGCTAATGGGTATCTAGTAGCTTGGACTGCCTGCCCTCCTGGGTCATAATTCTCAGTATTGAATTGTCTAGTCACCAAATAATCTCTAGCCGGATTTTCGGCCATAACAATTCCCTACCGTTATGTACCAGTATTTAAAGTGCACATAGTTTACAGTGTGTTTTACACCCGATTGCTCTTTATTATTCGATACAAACCAGGCTTAGGCACAGGACCACACTGACACTTTCATATTAAGGGGGAACAATAAAATTATTGCCATTAGATTCATACGATTACATTGTGTCCCCTGTCGTCACTGTTTAGGCTCAGCAATCAGTTTTAGGTGCCATTCCTAACTGATCCTATTATTTTAGCCTGCCACCGTATTTGCAACTCTCTGGAGTTAATTATGGTACTAAAATTTGTACTGCAGTAGTTTTATTTCACTTGGCTAACATAATATCTCAAAGTCGGCGGCTATACTCTGTCCTCCCTGCCAGTATTGTTGAGCATTTTCACTGCAGTATTATACCCGTGGGTCACTACAATTATTACACCTTGGGGTAATTTATTACTCTGTGTACCCCAATATATCTAGGCAATTCTAAAACGGAAAAAATACCTTTGAACTAAACTAGATTGGGCACATTTACTATACCATAAGGAAGTTCCTCCACACATATATACCAGGGACGTGCACTCATAGGAGGCAGTGCCTACCCTGCCATATGTGGCCAAAGCAATTAAATTTTAATTAAAACAAAAAAAGTAAAAAAAAAATATTCCCCCCCCATGTAATGCTATGGAGAGGCAGGTACAGGAATGCTTCTCTCCATTGCAGTACATGGGTCAAAGGAAAAGCTGTGCTGCAGCGCCACCTATGTTCTGTCAATATATTAGCAGCACAAATTGGTAGCAATAGGAGGCACCCCTCTTGATGCCTCCTAGCAAGTGAAGATAGATTAATCAGAAGGAGGATGAAATGAGCAGGGTCTTGTGACACAAATGGAAGCCGAGGTAACCTAAGCAGAAGAGTAAAGTAGTATTCTACATCTCTTGTGATTCACAAATTGTGTTCAGATACAGCTCATTAACAGGGGGGACAGTAGGTGAGCATAACCCAATACTGACAGGAAGTCAAAGGGTCAATTCAAATTTAAATCCATAATTTAAAACCCAGAGTTTGAAGTTAAGTGTGCAGTGTCCACATTGTTTAAATTCAAGTTTTTGACATTGAATATTGCTAAGCCTCCCTTTTTATGGTTATTTCATTTAATTAGGTACAAACTCCATATATGTTATGTCTGTTCAGTCAGAGGATGCAGTATCTATTTTTATTTTTCTCTGTGTCTCCATTTATTTAAAGACTGCTGTTAACTTGTAATTCACAAATCAATTGAAAGCTGTTGCATTGAGTTTTTAATATGTGCTGCTTTTATACAAGTTTATATTAATAGAAAGGAGATAATGAGTCATTTAAAAAAATATATGTAATTATTGCAGTTAAATGTTTTTAGAAATAATACCACTGTAAAGTAACTGGTTAAACACATAGTCAAAGGGAGACATTTAAAATTAAACTTTCATGATTGCGGTAGAGCATGCTATTTTAATAGACTTTTCTAGTTATTTATATTTTGAGAATTAACATCAACTGTTACTGGCCCCATGTCAGCAAATCAAATTAGTTTTTGAAAAGAACATGAAAGTCATAATTACATTTCCATCATTCAGATAGAAATTGCACAAAACCCCCCCAAAAAACTTTATATTTTACTTTTATTATTATGTACTTCATTCTTTTGGCATGCTTTGGTGTCCTTTGTTGAAGAGCCTACCTAAGTGGGATGTGCAGCAGCTGTGTTGGCAGTATTGATAACTTGTCCTTTGTGTAAAACTTGTATGGTAAATTATTTCTATTTTTACAATACAGTAGTGAGTAGAGATGAGATTGTGTATCATTCTAATTGCTTAGTAACTGGCACTGTGCCACAGAATTGTGTGAGTGTGTATGTGAGCAGAGTGTGTGTGGGTGTCAGTGAGCAGAGTATGTGTGCTTTATTCTCCAGGTAATCAATACGATGAGCTGGTACTTTAGTGCAGTGTTTCTCAACAATGGTCCTCAAGTTCCCCCAACAGGCCAGGTTTTCATTATAGTTGAATCAGTGCACAGGTGAAGTAATCAGCTGATGAGTAACTCAGTGGTTACAAACTTGCTCTCACCCATTACCTGATTATGTCACCAGTGCACTGGTTCAGCTATCATTTAAACCTGCCCTGTTGGGGGTACTTGCGGCCCTCTGTACATGTGTTTCTCCGGCGTATCATATCTAGTGCCTCACCAGCCTCTGACCCCACTGCACGTCACTGATATATACCCATTGTAATAATAATACAGCCTATCCAGGCTAATATTACACTTTATAATCCTTGGTATTCACCTCTTCCAATGGAACAGGAGTAGATAGTATCATACCCGTTAGTAGGTGTGGTTTCCTTATCCCAGTTACCCTGTGATTTGGTACTCGCAGACATTTATTTCAGTAGTGAATGTGTCAGTGCTATCTTTTATGCACATGTATCACCAGTGACCTTTATTTACACCACACCTGGTTACAGTAAAAATTTGATTCAGAAGTATAGGCGTCCAAGCCCTTGTGTTTTTATATTATTCTCGTTTTTATTATGTACAATTAATAAAAGTTAAGGTTTAGCCTCTTCACTCCGGATGTTTTCAATATTGTATTTCCCCATTGATATTATATCCATTTTTTGTCGAATGTTGTTGAGTGCTATATATGTACACACTTCCCAGTAACGAGAAAAAGAGGTGTACTAAGGCACTACTATTATTATGATACAGGAATTTTATTTTCTCTGAATAAGCCAGCTAAGTATTGTCGCTGGGTTATATAGTAAAGAGAGAGGTGGGGTGCTATGTACTTTAATTTCAAACTAGGACAAATCAGTATTATACTGACAAAAACTGTACATCTGATTAGCACAGGAATGTGAGTGCTAATCAGATGTACAGTTTTTGTCAGTATAATACACACTTCCCAGTAGCCCACTGGTTCCTTGTGTAAACATTCTATAAATATGCTTAACTAGGGTTGCCACCTTTAGTTCAGACCAAACACGAACACTCTTGCGTTGTGCACAGCAAAACATTATTTTTGCAGAGTAATAACAATAATAATAATAATAATCATAACTAGTATTTATATAGCGCCTTTCTCCCAGTGGGACTCAAATCGCTTTTTCAGCGCTCACTCCCAGAATTAACCAAATCGGCAGCTGAATAGTAATAGAGTACACACTATGTATAATAGCAAATAAGCACAAACGTGTTTCACACTATCACACACACTACCTTGCACACACACAATCTTTTTACATGCACAAAGAAACACACAGAAACACTCTCACACACTAAGATACACTCAACTCTTTCTTACACAGCTGACACATACAGAAAGGCACAGACAAACACAGACACACACTCCCTTACACACATAGACACTTACACACACAAATACACTCCCTTACACACAGACACACTCCCACAACTGTAGGCATGTGCAGTATATTGCAAATGTACAATGTCACATTTCTTGGCTATGGCTGTTTCCCACCAAACCTGGAAATTTGCAAGTCTGGGTCTGACTCAGCTTCAAACTCTGACACACAAATGGAAACCCGAACTGTTCGGGTCATTATCAGACAGGTGGCAACTCTATGCTTAAAGCAGTGGCGTATTTAGGTTTTGTGCTGCCCTAGGCACTTACAATTCTGCTGCCCCACACCCTCACCCCACAGGTTTTAGGCCTTTTTTTAGACATAATATTTTTGGTCAGGGCGTGCATTCACTCAGGGGGGTTGATAGATAGATAGATAGATAGATAGATAGATAGATAGATAGATAGATAGATAGGTAGGAGACAAACTAAGACGCACACACATACAGATATACATACACACACACATCCATATCCATACAGACCAGATTATATATATACAGTATATATATATGAGGAAGGGGAGTGTGTCCCCGAAAAGTCACGCTTATTAAAGTTTTTTTGAAGAAAAGACCAGTGAGTGCCTTCCTTCACTGTGTATATTTACCTGCTGGCACCCTGGCATCAGGATTTTGAAAGTGAGAGTGCTGTCTTTCTATCTATCTATCTATCTATCTATATATATATATATATATACATATATATATACATATATACTCATCAGTTGTAGCTTCATGCTGATTTATGGGTGTTTATGTACTCTCTGTCTGTATAATATTGATTCTGTACTAGCAGCAAAACCTTAAGCTTACAAATATATATATACATATATTCTTTATATTTATTTATTAGAGAGAAATGACAATTGCACAGTGAGATATTCTTTCCCTCTCCTGTCATACTTTTGAACAGAACCTCATAAACATTTATTCTTTTATATCTTTAAAGGGCACACACACAACAATAAAATCAGATGTGATGAGTAACTTAAATAAACTAGGGAGGAAGGCTGGGAGCACTTTGCCCAGGCCGCACAGCAGCACACATCAAAGAAACAGCTGCCATTAACAGCATACATATATTAATTGTCAGCAGCCCCCATGTCCATCTTACTGTGATTCACTGTCTTTCTGCCAGACCAGTGTAGAGAGGCTGTCATTGCCGCGCTCCGGAAGAGAGGAGGAGGGGCAGATTGAACTGAGTGGAGAGTTCACCCGGTCATCTTGCAGTTATAGGAGCTCAGCAGGCTGCTGTTGGGGGCTGGTTCCAGCACTGTCTGTTGCAAAAAGAAACAGATCTTTTGCAGAGTGCGCAGGGGCTGTGCAGGAAGACTCTGGGATCTGCTCTACATGGAGTTCACTAGAGTTTCCTTTGCTCTCACAGTGAGCCGGTGGGAGGGGACACACACGTTGTCATTACTTATCGGGGGTGATGTCTCTGAGTTTGTGTCACAAAAAGTACACATGTAATAAATGTTAATGTGCACATGTAAATTACTAGAACCAATAAATTATGAGGGTACAAAGCAGTGTGTTTACAATGCCTAACTAAACATGTTATTGAAATGTAAAGTAAAATAGCTACATACTAGTCAGTACAGTGGCCGGGGAAAGGTGCAACCCTAGGCACGGGCCTTGTTGGCCTATTCCTTAACACGCCCCTGGCTTAAAGGGACACTGAACCCAAATTTTTTATTTCATGATTCAAATAGAGCATGCAATTTTAAGCAACTTTCTAATCTACTCCTATTATCAATTTTTCTTCGTTCTCTTGCTATCTTTATTTGAAAAATAAGGCATCTAAGCTATTTGTTTGGTTTAGAACCCTGGAAAGCACTTGTTCATTGGTGGATTAATTTATTCACCAATCAGCGAGGACAACCCAGGTTGTTCACCAAAAATGGGAGGGCATCTAAACTTACATTTTTGCATTTCAAATAAAGATACCAAGAGAATGAAGAAAATGTGATAATAGGAGTAAATTAGAAAGTTGCTTAAAATTGCATGCTCTATATCAGTGGTCCAAGAGAAGATGTTGTTGGTCCTTGACACCATCAAGCAGGAATTAATCTCCTCTGATGTTGTCACCCCCTTTGCACCGCAACTCCCTACAGTGCCTGGCTGGACATTAGTGAAAACTACAATTTTCCTACACATGTTGTGTAGTACTGCGCAACTTGCGTAGCTAGATTGTATTTTTTAATTCCTCCTGCCTGGCGCGCTGCTCAGAGGAAGATGCTTCCATTCTAAAGCCAGCAGAGGTTGGTATAGTCTTGGCTTGAAATAGTGGAAATAAAGTATATACAAAAAGAACTTTTTTTTTCTCATATTTCATTTATTTTCTTCCCTTTACCTGTCTCTTTGAAGTAGTTTTCCTAATTCCTTTAGATGGACTTACATCAATGTTTGTCTTCCTCCCCTCCATCATCTTTTTTTATTTATTAAATATTAATTATTTTTCATTCTAAAAATGTCCCCGCGCACAAAGCCATTCCACCTGAATTCCAGTAATTGCCATCCAGCAGATCAGTGATGTCCCACCAGTATTATAGTAATTGCCAGTAACATCAGTCGTCGTTAGCTCACATCCATATTGAGAGCTTTCTGATATAAACTTAATTTATGACTCCAATGTGTGTCCATGATCATAAGTAGTTATGAATAATTCCTAAATGGGGAGTTAACTTGGAAGCCTTGTGGTCCTTTTAAACATAATTCCTTTTTTCCCACTTTCTGCCTCTCTGTTTCCATCTCAAAAGTTGGCACTCACCCTTCATCTGTCATGTGGAAGTATTCTTTCAGTTCTGTCATTCAGTTAGTTAATTCCAAAAAATAATTCTTAAAAATGTGTAACTATATACATAATGTAATCTTAGCTATGGTTACACTAGTTATGTACAGTATGTGTGTGTATATATATATATATATATATATATATATGTGCGTGTGGTTTGTAGCGAAGGTGTTTCTAACAGCGCTTACAAGAGAGGTTCCTCATGTGCATGTGTGGATACAAAAAGATACATAGATCTCAAATGAGTATATCTATGTTTTCAACAATAGCAGATGATGTTATTATAAAGCTCACCTGTAGAATCACAGGGTCCGGTGATCAGCGACGTGAATCTTTTTTAGTGGATACTGTCTCAGTTAACTTTCTTTTGAACTGGAGTTGAGGTTCTCAAAACAGTTAAAATGAAGTAGGACCCCCTTCTAGTTCCACTCCGTATAATTGGATGGAGGGATGTATGAAGGGGTGCTCCAATTTGTTATAAGCTGATATATTTATTAATATGTGAGAAAAAATAAAATTGAAAAAATGAATTTAAAAAAAGACAATGGAAATTAATGCTGTGTTTTATTGCGAGAATAAAATATTTAGTACTTAATTTTATAAAATAATGTATTACAAATATGTAAAAAATTGGTATTGCAGAAAAGAAGATAAAAATCTAAATAGATATACAGAGTGAAAAATACCTAGGTGTACAATATAAATATAGTATAGTGTAACTAAAAAGAATCGGTGTGAGCAGTTTAGGGGCTATATGAGGTATATGCTTATTACGAATAAAATTGAGGTCCAGTTTAGGATATCAAAAAGATAAGAAGCCTGTTAAAAAACTGCTTAAGATAAATAATTGATGAAGTATAATCACTTACTTTGAATGATTAGAAAGAAAGCTCAATGTGGTAACTGTTTGTAAGGAGAACCACTAGCTGGTAGCGTCCTGGTGTGTTTGTTGTGCAATCGGATATCCGGAAATGAAGTCACGAACGTGCGTCACTTGCCTTACGCATTTCGTGAGCGTATCAGCTCACTTCATCAGAGGCTTGTAATCCACAGCCATCCGGAGGGCACTTAAAAAGCCTGTTAATTGGCTAATTGATATATTAATCAAAGTTATCAGAATGAATTAACTGAATGATTATTTTTCACTTGGTGAAAAAATCGAAATTGGAGTAATTGTAAAAAAAATATATTGAGCTGTTTTCTTATAAGGTTACAGCCAAGTCGAATGAATACAAGATATGGTGAGTGAATTAATGTAAAAAAAATCTAAAAAAAATGAGCTAATATGAAATATGTGGATATATGAAATACTTCAATACTTTAATAATGCCAAATACTTTAATAAAGCCTATTATTCAAAAAATTAAGTGTTTAGCATTAGAGGATATAAAAAAGTATACACAAACCCAGAACCATATAGACACACACGCAATACATTATAAAGGTTTGTACCTTTAAAAAAAAAAAAAAAAATCATGTTAGTGATCCACGGGATTCAAAATTGTGAGTTTAGTGGTCCCTCAGGTCCAAAAGGTTGGTGACCCCTGCTCTAAATGAATCACAAAAGAAAAAAACAGAATTTATGCTTACCTGATAAATTACTTTCTCCAACGGTGTGTCCGGTCCACGGCGTCATCCTTACTTGTGGGATATTCTCTTCCCCAACAGGAAATGGCAAAGAGCCCAGCAAAGCTGGTCACATGATCCCTCCTAGGCTCCGCCTACCCCAGTCATTCGACCGACGTACAGGAGGAAATATGCATAGGAGAAACCATATGATACCGTGGTGACTGTAGTTAGAGAAAATAATTCATCAGACCTGATTAAAAAAAACCAGGGCGGGCCGTGGACCGGACACACCGTTGGAGAAAGTAATTTATCAGGTAAGCATAAATTCTGTTTTCTCCAACATAGGTGTGTCCGGTCCACGGCGTCATCCTTACTTGTGGGAACCAATACCAAAGCTTTAGGACACGGATGAAGGGAGGGAGCAAATCAGGTCACCTAAATGGAAGGCACCACAGCTTGCAAAACCTTTCTCCCAAAAATAGCCTCCGAAGAAGCAAAAGTATCAAATTTGTAAAATTTGGCAAAAGTGTGCAGTGAAGACCAAGTCGCTGCCTTACATATCTGGTCAACAGAAGCCTCGTTCTTGAAGGCCCATGTGGAAGCCACAGCCCTAGTGGAGTGAGCTGTGATTCTTTCAGGAGGCTGCCGTCCGGCAGTCTCATAAGCCAATCGGATAATGCTTTTAAGCCAAAAAGAAAGAGAGGTAGAAGTTGCTTTTTGACCTCTCCTTTTACCAGAATAAACAACAAACAAAGAAGATGTTTGTCTGAAATCTTTAGTAGCCTCTAAATAGAATTTTAGAGCACGGACTACGTCCAAATTGTGTAATAAACGTTCCTTCTTTGAAACTGGATTCGGACACAAAGAAGGTACAACTATCTCCTGGTTAATATTTTTGTTGGAAACAACTTTCGGAAGAAAACCAGGCTTAGTACGCAAAACCACCTTATCTGCATGGAACACCAGATAGGGCGGAGAACACTGCAGAGCAGATAACTCTGAAACTCTTCTAGCAGAAGAAATTGCAACCAAAAACAAAACTTTCCAAGATAATAACTTAATATCTACGGAATGTAAGGGTTCAAACGGAACCCCTTGAAGAACTGAAAGAACTAGATTTAGACTCCAGGGAGGAGTCAAAGGTCTGTAAACAGGCTTGATTCTAACCAGAGCCTGAACAAACGCTTGAACGTCTGGCACAGTTGCCAGCCTTTTGTGAAGTAAAACAGATAAAGTAGATAATCCTTTCTCCAAACCTTCCTGTAGAAAGGATAGAATCTTAGGAATTTTTATCTTGTTCCATGGGAATCCTTTAGATTCACACCAACAGATATACTTTTTCCATATTTTATGGTAAATTTTTCTAGTTACAGGCTTTCTAGCCTGAATCAGAGTATCTATTACAGAATCTGAAAACCCACGCTTTGATAAAATCAAGCGTTCAATCTCCAAGCCGTCAGTTGGAGGGAAACCAGATTCGGATGTTCGAATGGACCTTGAACAAGAAGGTCCTGTCTCAAAGGTAGCTTCCATGGTGGAGCCGATGACATATTCACCAGGTCTGCATACCAAGTCCTGCGTGGCCACGCAGGAGCTATCAAGATCACCGAAGCCCTCTCCTGATTGATCCTGGCTACCAACCTGGGAATGAGAGGAAACGGTGGGAATACATAAGCTAGGTTGAAGGTCCAAGGTGCTACTAGTGCATCTACTAGAGTCGCCTTGGGATCCCTGGATCTGGACCCGTAGCAAGGAACCTTGAAGTTCTGACGAGAGGCCATCAGATCCATGTCTGGAATGCCCCATAATTGAGTTATTTGGGCAAAGATTTCCGGATGGAGTTCCCACTCCCCCGGATGGAATGTCTGACGACTCAGAAAATCCGCTTCCCAATTTTCCACTCCTGGGATGTGGATTGCAGACAAGTGGCAGGAGTGATCCTCCACCCATTGAATTATCTTGGTCACTTCCTCCATCGCCAGGGAACTCCTTGTTCCCCCCTGATGGTTGATATATGCAACAGTCGTCATGTTGTCTGATTGAAACCTTATGAATTTGGCCCTTGCTAGTTGAGGCCAAGCTTTGAGAGCATTGAATATCGCTCTCAGTTCCAGAATGTTTATCGGGAGAAGAGATTCTTCCCGAGACCATAGACCCTGAGCTTTCAGGGGTTCCCAGACCGCGCCCCAGCCCACCAGACTGGCGTCGGTCGTGACAATGACCCACTCTGGTTTGCGGAAGCTCATTCCCTGTGACAGGTTGTCCAGGATCAGCCACCAACGGAGTGAATCTCTGGTCTTTTGATCTACTTGAATCGTCGGAGACAAGTCTGTATAATCCCCATTCCACTGTCTGAGTATGCACAGTTGTAATGGTCTTAGATGAATTCGTGCAAAAGGAACTATGTCCATTGCTGCAACCATCAATCCTATTACTTCCATGCACTGCGCTATGGAAGGACGAAGAACAGAATGAAGTACTTGACAAGAGCTTAGAATTTTTGATTTTCTGACCTCTGTCAGAAAAATCCTCATTTCTAAGGAATCTATTATTGTTCCCAAGAAGGGAACTCTTGTTGACGGAGACAGAGAACTTTTTCCTTTGTTCACTTTCCATCCGTGAGATCTGAGAAAGGCTAGGACGATGTCCGTATGAGCCTTTGCTTTTGACAGAGACGACGCTTGAATCAGGATGTCGTCCAAGTAAGGTACTACTGTAATGCCCCTTGGTCTTAGAACCGCTAGAAGGGACCCTAGTACCTTTGTGAAAATTCTCGGAGCAGTGGCTAATCCGAATGGAAGTGCCACAAACTGGTAATGCTTGTCCAGAAAAGCGAACCTTAGGAACTGATGATGTTCCTTGTGGATAGGAATATGTAGGTATGCATCCTTTAAATCCACCGTGGTCATAAATTGACCTTCCTGGATGGTGGGAAGGATCGTTCGAATGGTTTCCATTTTGAACGAAGGAACCCTGAGAAATTTGTTTAGGATCTTGAGATCTAAAATTGGTCTGAATGTTCCCTCTTTTTTGGGAACTATGAACAGGTTGGAGTAAAACCCCATCCCTTGTTCTCCAATTGGAACTGGATGGATTACTCCCATCTTTAACAGGTCTTCTACACAATGTAAGAATGCCTGTCTTTTTATTTGGTTTGAAGATAATTGAGACCTGTGGAACCTTCCCCTTGGGGGTAGTTCCTTGAATTCCAGGAGATAACCCTGAGAAACTATTTCTAGTGCCCAAGGATCCTGAACATCTCTTGCCCAAGCCTGAGCAAAGATAGAAAGTCTGCCCCCCACCAGATCCGGTCCCGGATCGGGGGCCATCCCTTCATGCTGTTTTGGTAGCAGTGGCAGTCTTCTTGGCCTGCTTACCCTTGTTCCAGCCTTGCATCGGTCTCCAGGCTGGTTTGGGTTGTGAAGTATTACCCTCTTGCTTAGAGGATGTAGAATTAGAGGCTGGTCCGTTTCTGCGAAAGGGACGAAAATTAGGCTTATTTTTAGCCTTAAAAGACCTATCCTGAGGGAGGGCGTGGCCCTTTCCCCCGGTGATGTCTGAAATAATCTCTTTCAAATCAGGACCAAACAGTGTTTTACCCTTGAAAGGGATGTTAAGCAATTTTGTCTTGGAAGACACATCCGCTGACCAAGACTTTAGCCAAAGCGCTCTGCGCGCCACGATAGCAAACCCTGAATTTTTCGCCGCTAATCTAGCTAATTGCAAAGCGGCATCTAAAATAAAAGAGTTAGCCAATTTAAGTGCTTGAACTCTGTCCATAACCTCCTCATACGAAGATTCTTTATTGAGCGACTTTTCTAGTTCTTCGAACCAGAAACACGCTGCCGTAGTGACAGGAACAATGCATGAAATTGGTTGTAGAAGGTAACCTTGCTGAACAAACATCTTTTTAAGCAAACCCTCTAATTTTTTATCCATAGGATCTTTGAAAGCACAACTATCTTCTATAGGAATAGTCGTGCGTTTGTTTAGAGTAGAAACCGCCCCCTCGACCTTGGGGACTGTCTGCCATAAGTCCTTTCTGGGGTCGACTATAGAAAATAATTTCTTAAATATAGGGGGAGGAACAAAAGGTATGCCGGGCCTTTCCCACTCCTTATTTACTATGTCCGCCACCCGCTTGGGTATAGGAAAAGCATCGGGGGGCACCGGAACCTCTAGGAACTTGTCCATCTTACATAATTTCTCTGGAATGACCAAATTGTCACAATCATCCAGAGTAGATAATACCTCCTTAAGCAGTGCGCGGAGATGTTCTAATTTAAATTTAAATGTTACAACATCAGGTTCAGCTTGTTGAGAAATTTTTCCTGAATCTGAAATTTCTCCCTCAGACAAAACCTCCCTCCTGGCCCCTTCAGATTGGTGTGAGGGTATGTCAGAACAGTTATCATCAGCGTCCTCTTGCTCTTCAGTGTTTAAAACAGAGCAATCGCGCTTTCTCTGATAAGTAGGCATTTTGGATAAAATGTTTGCAATAGAATTATCCATTACAGCCGTTAATTGTTGCATGGTAATAAGTATTGGCGCACTAGATGTACTAGGGGCCTCTTGTGTGGGCAAAACTGGTGTAGACACAGAAGGGGATGATGCAGTATCATGCTTACTCCCCTCATTTGAGGAATCATCTTGGGCAATATCATTATCTGTGGCATCATTGTCCCTACTTTGTTTGGACACTATGGCACAATTATCACATAAATTTAAATGAGGAGAAACCTTAGTTTTCATACATATAGAACATAGCTTATCTGATGGTACAGACATGTTAAACAGGCTTAAACTTGTCAACAAAGCACAAAAAACGTTTTAAAATAAAACCGTTACTGTCACTTTAAATTTTAAACTGAACACACTTTATTACTGAATATGTGAAAAAGTATGAAGGAATTGTTCAAAATTCACCAAATTTTCACCACATTGTCTTAAAGCCTTAAAAGTATTGCACACCAAATTTGAAAGCTTTAACCCTTAAAATAACGGAACCGGAGCCGTTTTTACATTTAACCCCTATACAGTCCCAGCTATCTGCTTTGCTGAGACCCAACCAAGCCCAGAGGGGAATACGATACCAAATGACGCCTTCTATAAGCTTTTTCAGTGGTTCTTAGCTCCTCACACATGCATCTGCATGCCTTGCTTTCCAAAAACAACTGCGCATTAGTGGCGCGAAAATGAGGCTCTGCCTATGACTAGAAAAGGCCCCCATCTGAAAAAGGTGTCCAATACAGTGCCTGCCGTTTTTTAAAACAATCCCCAAGATTATAATAACTATTAAGAGTTATAATCTGCAAAATATGCTTATCAAAGTAATCGTTTTAGCCCAGAAAAATGTCTACCAGTTTTTTAAGCCCTTATGAAGCCCTTTATTCTTTTACTTAATCTAAGAAAATGGCTTACCGGTCCCCATAGGGGAAATGACAGCCTTCCAGCATTACATAGTCTTGTTAGAAATGTGGCCAGTCATACCTCAAGCAGAAAAGTCTGCCAACTGTTTCCCCCAACTGAAGTTACTTCATCTCAACAGTCCTGTGTGGAAACAGCAATCGATTTTAGTAACGTTTGCTAAAATCATCTTCCTCTTACAAACAGAAATCTTCATCTCTTTTCTGTTTCAGAGTAAATAGTACATACCAGCACTATTTTAAAATAACAAACACTTGATTGAAGGATAAAAACTACATTTAAACACCAAAAAACTCTTAGCCATCTCCGTGGAGATGTTGCCTGTGCAACGGCAAAGAGAATGACTGGGGTAGGCGGAGCCTAGGAGGGATCATGTGACCAGCTTTGCTGGGCTCTTTGCCATTTCCTGTTGGGGAAGAGAATATCCCACAAGTAAGGATGACGCCGTGGACTGGACACACCTATGTTGGAGAAATTTGGGTTCAGTGTCCCTTTAAGCCCAGAGCAGCGATGCACTACTGAGAGCTTGCTGAACACACCCAGAGACCTACTGACAAGAGACATATGTGTATAGCGACCAATCACCAATTAGCTCCCAGTAGTGCACTGTTGCCCCTGAGCCTATCTAAATATGCTTTTCAACCAAGGATACCAAGAGAACTAAAAGTTTTATTACAGAAGTAAATTGTAAAGGCCTTTAAAATTGCATGTTCTGTCTGTATCATGAAAGTTTATTTATGACTTTTATGTCCATTTAAAAGCCCTATTTCCACTATCCACAATTAAAAGTGCATAAGGAGTTAGAATACATTACTGCTCAAACTAAAAAATATTAAATCTGTAAGAAAAGAAAAAAAGATAAGAAAGAATACACAGGAGTTAAAAGGACAGTCTAGTCAAAAATAAACTTTCATGAATCAGATAGGACATGTAATTTTAAGCAACTTTCCAATTAATTTTTATCATCAATTTTGCTTTGTTCTCTTGGTATTCTTAGTTAATGCTAAACCTAGGTAGGCTCATTTACATAAAAAAATAAAAATAGCCCTTGAAGGCCGCCTCTTATCTGAATGCATTTTTATAGTTTTTCAAAACTAGAGGGCGTTAGTTCATGTGTGCCATACTGCTAAAATTGTGCTTACGGCCGTGGAGTTACCTAGGAGTCAGCACTGATTGGCTAAAATGCAAAACTGTCAAAAGAACTGAAATAAGGGGGCAGTCTGCAGAGACTTAGATACAAGGTAATCACAGAGGTAAAAAGTGTGTATTAATATACCCATGTTGGTTATGCAAAACTAGGGAATGGGTACAAATAAAGTGATTGTCTATCTTTTTAAACAATAAAAATTCTGGTGTAGACTGTCCCTTTACTGCATATTTTAACATATTGATTTATATTTAAAAAGAAAAAAAATTGTCCCATTAAGATTCGCGTTGCATGATTTTACAAAACAAGGTCATGCTGAACTTGAACAACACATTACAGTATGGTTGTCGGCTAAGAAATTGAAATAATACTACTAAAATAATTCAAGCTCAGAGAGGAATTAAGTACTGGTTTCACTTGATTATACACGTTATTTCATGTAGCTCTTAAAGAAAATCCTGTGAAAAATCATATAATCAATCAAAAATCTAAATTCCAATTATTATTTTTTTGTACATAACTGTTAAAGTTTTGTAGAGTGGGACATTTTTAGAAATTACTCAAAAAGATCTACTGTAATCTGAAACATGAAATTAAAATAAAAGATCTGCAACAGGACATGTTATAGCACGTGTCACTGACCGATTATTTGGTAAAATGCACTTTTACAATTACTCATAGGGATAAGATTTATTTGAGACTGCAACCAATATTTATAAAGCAGCTGTTTAAAGTACTGCATAAAGGGACATTGTACACTAGATTTTTCTTTGCATAAATGTTTTGTAGATGAACCATTTGTATATCCCATCTGGGAGTGTTTTGTAACAATGTATAGTTTTGCTTATTTTTTTTAATAACATTGTGATGATTTTCAAACTACTAACCAAGCCCCCACAGTGTCAGATGTATAGATGCATTTACAGACTACTGCTGGTTCCTGTTTTTTTCTGTCTCAAGGTGTTCACTGTCCCTTGAAATCTGCCACCATAGGATCAAGCTGCCAACAGGAACTGCTAACAGTGCAGCAGTTACAATATCAGATAGTTTAACAATGATTCTGGGTAGCGAGTGATGATAGGAGACCTGAAGGGTCCACTGTGGGGACCACCAGATGCACGATAAACTGTACTAATAGTGTTTACTCTAAAACTATCAGAAACAAATATTTATACACTATGGGCCAGATGACTAAAAACATAATTTATGTAAGAACTTACCTGATAAATTCATTTCTTTCATATTAGCAAGAGTCCATGAGCTAGTGACGTATGGGATATACATTCCTACCAGGAGGGGCAAAGTTTCCCAAACCTCAAAATGCCTATAAATACACCCCTCACCACACCCACAAATCAGTTTAACGCATAGCCAAGAAGTGGGGTGATAAGAAAAAAGTGCGAAAGCATAAAAAATAAGGAATTGGAATAATTGTGCTTTATACAAAAAAATCATAACCACCACAAAAAAGGGGTGGGCCTCATGGACTCTTGCTAATATGAAAGAAATGAATTTATCAGGTAAGTTCTTACATAAATTATGTTTTCTTTCATGTAATTAGCAAGAGTCCATGAGCTAGTGACGTATGGGATAATGAATACCCAAGATGTGGATCTTCCACGGAAGAGTCACTAGAGAGGGAGGGATAAAATAAAGACAGCCAATTCCGCTGAAAAATGATCCACACCCAAAACAAAGTTTAAATCTTATAATGAAAAAAACTGAAATTATAAGCAGAAGAATCAAACTGAAACAGCTGCCTGGAGTACTTTTCTACCAAAAACTGCTTCAGAAGAAGAAAACACATCAAAATGGTAGAATTTAGTAAAAGTATGCAAAGAAGACCAAGTTGTTGCTTTGCAAATCTGATCAACCGAAGCTTCATTCCTAAATGCCCAGGAAGTAGAAACTGACCTAGTAGAATGAGCTGTAATCCTTTGAGGCAGAGTTTTACCCGACTCGACATAAGCATGATGAATCAAAGACTTTAACCAAGACGCCAAAGAAATGTCAGAGGCCTTCTGACCTTTCCTAGAACCGGAAAAGATAACAAATAGACTAGAAGTCTTTCGGAAATTTTTAGTAGCTTCAACATAATATTTCAAAGCTCTAACTACATCCAAAGAATGCAACGATCTTTCCTTAGAATTCTTAGGATTAGGACACAATGAAGGAACCACAATTTCTCTACTAATGTTGTTAGAATTCACAACCTTAGGTAAAAATTTAAAAGAAGTTCGCAACACCGCCTTATCCTGATGAAAAATCAGAAAAGGGAGACTCACAAGAAAGAGCAGATAATTCAGAAACTCTTCTAGCAGAAGAGATGGCCAAAAGAAACAAAACTTTCCAAGAAAGTAATTTAATGTCCAGCAAATGCATAGGTTCAAACGGATTTGTGGGTGTGGTGAGGGGTGTATTTATAGGCATTTTGAGGTTTGGGAAACTTTGCCCCTCCTGGTAGGAATGTATATCCCATACGTCACTAGCTCATGGACTCTTGCTAATTACATGAAAGAAAATGCACCCGCATAAAGAGGAGGCATACAAAAACTTTTTTTTTCTCTTTGAAGAACCCTGTCTTTATAAAATAGTTTGAAGGACCTTGCAGACCTCTTAAATAATTTCACCAGAGCAAAGAGCTTTAGAATGTCACGCCCTATGTTTGATGACAGTGGCCAAAGAAGTGGCATTTGTTATTGCCACACTGGTAAAAAGACCTAGAGCAGGAAGAAGATGTGGGTGTTGCCTATACTCACTCACCTCAAGCCAAAAAATGTTTACTATCATAAGCTTTTGGCACTATATTTAAAAAATAATATATATATATATATATATATATATATATAGATAGATAGATAGATAGATAGATAGATAGATAGATAAACATATACACACACAAACATATATACATACGAACACCAGCACACTCATATATATATATATATATGTGTGTGTGTGTGTGTGTGTTTCTGCAAAGAGCACTCACCAGAACTTTTAAGATTTTATTAACCTTTAATAGACCATTAAAGGATACTATAATCTTAAAAGTTCTAGTAAGTGCTCATTGCAGAAACTTTTATTATTTGAATTTGTAGCACCCCGGGGTGCTAACCTGTACAGCTACTATACATAGATCGATAGATAGATAGATACAGATAAACACAAACACAC
The DNA here is from genome assembly GCF_027579735.1 of Bombina bombina. NCBI lineage: Eukaryota > Metazoa > Chordata > Amphibia > Anura > Bombinatoridae > Bombina > Bombina bombina. The sequence continues at coordinate 633,586,948 of NC_069503.1, read as the reverse complement.
AGGTAGAAATCCCCAAATCCAGAATTCCAAAATCCAAACTTATTCTGAAATCCAAGCTTTTTAAGATTTTTTTTTAAATTATATTAAAAATTTATATTTTTTTCCCTGCCTGTAAGTAGCAATCTTCTCTGCCTGTGACTTTGTTTCGTTTGTGTGACCTAAAATGCAAATAATAGTCTATATTTATTTAAAACAACAAATATTACCTTTCTGATTACAGTACTGATGGTACTATGTATGCAAAAGTATTAAAATTATATAAAACTACCTTTAGGATATGTGTATAACCTGTATTATGACATGTAAATAGTGCCTAAATGACATAAGATATTGTTGTTTACAATTGGCCCTACCCCTCTCCAAACTGTCCAATTTTACAGATGCAAATATTCCAAAATCCAAACCTTTTCCATACCAAGCAGTTTAGATAAAGGGTTATATATATATATATATATATATATATATATATATATATATAAGTACATACACACAAGCACATACGCGCATCCATAAATATGATGTTAATGAATGACATAAAATTATATTTTTAATAAAAGCATATTATATTAATGCACAATAATGTATTATTTCAGTCTATCTTAACATCAACATTAGTCATAGAAAGACTATGAAATACGGCTATTCAAAAGCCCACGCGCTAGTATAATTAACTATCAATGCAGCGAGGGATTTCAACCACACATAAATATCATTAATTGCTAAAAACAAGCACACCTCCGCTATTATTGAAACAATTTTTTCTTGAATTAATATTATCTAACAAATAAAGGAAGATGTTTTATGCTATATGATTCACAATTCAGATAATAAATGAATATAAACAATAATTTATCTTACTTTGCATACCACAAAGAATAATCCAAGCTATTATAACAATTTCAATATAGAACATCAAACATTTGATCATTTTAAAATCAAAGGGGGAAAAAAATATTTTCTAAACCATAAAAACATAATTTATGTAAGAACTTACCTGATAAATTCATTTCTTTCATATTGGCAAGAGTCCATGAGCTAGTGACATATGGGATATACAATCCTACCTACCAGGAGGGGCAAAGTTTCCCAAACCTCAAAATGCCTATAAATACACCCCTCACCACACCCACAATTCAGTTTAACGAATAGCCAAGCAGTGGGGTGATAAAGAAAGGAGTAAAAAGCATCAACAAAGGAAATTTGGAAATAATTGTGCTTTATACAAAAAATCATAACCACCATAAAAAGGGTGGGCCTCATGGACTCTTGCCAATATGAAAGAAATGAATTTATTAGGTAAGTTCTTACATAAATTATGTTTTCTTTCATGTAATTGGCAAGAGTCCATGAGCTAGTGACATATGGGATATCAATACCCAAGATGTGGAGTCTTCCACTCAAGAGTCACTAGAGAGGGAGGGAATAAAATAAAAACAGCCATTTTCCGCTGAAAAAATAATCCACAACCCAAAAAATAAGTTTATTTTCACTTTTGAAAGAAAAAAAAACTTAAATCAAAAGCAGAAGAATCAAACTGAAACAGCTGCCTGAAGAACTTTTCTACCAAAAACTGCTTCCGAAGAAGCAAATACATCAAAATGGTAGAATTTAGTAAATGTATGCCAAGAGGACCAAGTTGCTGTTTTGCAAATCTGATCAACTAAAGCTTCATTCTTAAAAGCCCATGAAGTGAAGACTGATCTAGTAGAATGAGCTGTAATTCTCTGAGGCGGGGTTTGACCCAACTCCAAATAAGCTTGATGAATCAAAAGTTTCAACCAAGAAGCCAAGGAAATAGCAGAAGCTTTCTGACCTTTCCTAGGACCAGAAAATAAAACAAATAAACTGGAAGTCTTCCTGAAATTTTTAGTAGCTTCCACATAATATTTCAAAGCTCTTACCACATCCAAAGAAGATAAGGATCTCTCCAAAGAATTCTTAGGATTAGGACATAAAGAAGGGACAGCAATTTCTCTACTAATGTTGTTAGAATTCACAACCTTAGGTAAAAATTGAAAAGAAGTCCGCAAAACTGCCTTATCCTGATGAAAAATCAGAAAAGGAGACTCACAAGAAAGAGCAGATAGCTCAGAAACTCTTCTAGCAGAAGAGATAGCCAAAAGGAACAACACTTTCCAAGAAAGTAGTTTAATGTCCAAAGAATGCATAGGTTCAAATGGAGGAGCCTGTAAAGCCCTCAAAACCAAATTAAGACTCCAAGGAGGAGAAATTGACTTAATGACAGGCTTAATACGAACTAAAGCCTGTACAAAACAGTGTATATCACGAAGTATAGCAATCTTTCTGTGAAATAAAACAGAAAGAGCGGAGATTTGTCCTTTCAAGGAACTTGCAGACAAAACCTTATCCAAAACATCCTGAAGAAACTGCAAAACTCTAGGAATTCTAAAAGAATGCCAGGAGAATTTATGAGAAGAACACCATGAAATGTAAGTCTTCCAAAATCTATAATAAATCTTTCTTGAAACAGATTTACGAGCTTGTAACATAGTATTAATCACTGAATCAGAGAAACCTCTATGACTTAGAACTAAGCGTTCAATTTCTATACCTTCAAATTTAATGATTTGAGATCCTGATGGAAAAACGGACCTTGAGATAGTAGGTCCGGCCGTAACGGAAGTGGCCAAGGCGGGCAACTGGACATCCGAACCCGATCCGCATACCAAAACCTGTGTGGCCATGCTGGAGCCACCAGCAACACAAAAGACTGTTCAATGATGATTTTGGAGATCACTCTTGAAAGGAGAACTAGAGGCGGGAAGATGTAAGCAGGTTGATAACACCAAGGAAGTGTCAGCGCATCCACTGCTTCCGCCTGAACATCCCTGGACCTGGACAGTTATCTGGGAAGTTTCTTGTTTAGATGAGAGGCCATGAGATCTATCTCTGGAAGCCCCCACATCTGAACAATCTGAGAAAACACATCTGGATGGAGAGACCACTCCCCTGGATGTAAAGTCTGGCGGCTGAGATAATCCCACTCCCAATTGTCTACACCTGGGATATGCACCGCAGAGATTAGACAGGAGCTGGATTCCACCCAAGCAAGTATCCGAGATACATCTTTCATAGCTTGGGGACTGTGAGTCCCACCCTGATGATTGACATAAGCCACAGTTGTGATATTGTCTGTCTGAAAACAAATGAAAGGTTCTCTCTTTAGTAGAGGTCAGAACTGAAGAGCCCTGAGAATTGCACAGAGTTCTAAAATATTTATTGGTAATCTCGCCTCTTGAGATTTCCAAACCCCTTCTGCTGTCAGAGACCCCCAAACAGCTCCCCAACCTGAAAGACTCGCATCTGTTGTGCTCACAGTCCAGGTTGGGCGAACAAAAGAAGCCCCTTGAACCAAACGATGGTGATCTATCCACCATGTCAGAGAGTGTCGTACATTGGGATTCAAGGATATTAATTGTGATATATTTGTATAATCCCTGCACCATTGATTCAGCATACAAAGCTGTAGAGGTCTCATGTGAAAACGAGCAAAGGGGATCGCGTCCGATGCTGCAGTCATGAGACCTAAAACTTCCATGAACATAGCCACTGAAGGGAAAGACTGAGACTGAAGGAGCCGACATGCTTCAACCAATTTTAAACGTCTCTTGTCTGTTAGAGACAGAGTCATGGACACTGAATCTATCTGGAAGCCTAAAAAGGTGACCCTTGTCTGAGGAATCAAGAAACTTTTTGGTAAATTGATCCTCCAACCATGTTTCCGAAGAAACAACACTAGTTGATTCGTGTGAGATTCTGCAGTATGTAAAGACTGAGCTAGTACCAAGATATCGTCGAAATAAGGAAACACCGCAATACCCTGTTCTCTGATTACAGATAGTAGGGCACCCAGAACCTTTGAAAAGATTCTTGGAGCTGTTGCTAGGCCAAATGGAAGAGCAACAAATTGGTAATGCTTGTCTACAAAAGAGAATCTCAGAAACTGATGGATGAATCGGAATATGAAGGTATGCATCCTGCAAGTCTATTGTGGACATATAATTTCCTTGCTGAACAAAAGGCAGAATAGTCCTTATAGTCACTATCTTGAAAGTTGGTACTCTTACATAACGATTCAAAATTTTCAGATCCAGAACTGATCTGAACAAATGTTCTTTCTTTGGTACAATGAATAGGTTTGAATAAAACCCCAAACCTTGTTCCTGAGGAGGAACTGGCATGATTACCCCTGAAGACTCCAGGTCTGAAACACACTTCAGAAAAGCCTGAGCTTTTACTGGATTTACAGGAATGTGTGAGAGAAAAAATCTTCTCACAGGAGGTCTTACTTTGAATCCTATTTGATACCCTTGAGAGACAATGCTCTGAATCCAATGATTTTGGACAGATTTTATCAAAAAATCCTTGAAAAACCTTAATCTGCCCCCTACCATCTGAGCTGGAATGAGGGCCGCACCTTCATGCGGACTTAGGGGCAGACTTTGGTTTTCTAAATGGCTTGGATTTATTCCAATTTGAGGAAGGCTTCCAACTGGAAGCAGATTCCTTGGAAGGAGGATTGAGCTTTTGTTCCTTATTCTGACGAAAGGAACGAAAACGGTTAGAAGCCTTAGATTTACCCTTAGGTTTTTTTATCCTGAGGCAAAAAACTCCTTTTCCTCCAGTGATAGTTGAAATAATAGAATCCAACTGAGAGCCAAATAAATTATTACCTTGGAAAGAAAGAGATAGTAATCTAGATTTAGATGTCATATCAGCACTCCAAGATTTAAGCCACAAAGCTCTTCTAGCTAATACAGCTATGACATGGATCTAACATCAATTTTGATAATATCAAAAATGGCATCACAAATAAAATGATTAGCATGTTGCAGTAAGCAAACAATGCTAGATATGTCAGAATCCAATTCATGCTGCGCTAAATTTTCCAACTAGAAAGTTGATGCAGCCGCAACATCACCCAAAGAAATAGCAGGTCTGAGAAGATGACCTGAATATAAATAGGCCTTCCTTAGATAAGATTCAAGCTTCCTATCTAAAGGATCCTTAAAGGAAGTGCTATCTTCCATAGGAATAGTGGTACGTTTAACAAGAGTAGAGATAGCCCCATCAACTTTGGGGATCTTTTCCCAAAACTCTATAGATTTTGCTGGTAAAGGATACAATCTTTTAAACCTTGAAGAAGGAATAAAGGAAGTACCTGGCTTATTCCATTCCCTAGAAATCATATCAGAAATAGCCTCAGGAATGGGAAAAACACCTGGGGAAACCACAGGAGGTTTAAAAACAGCATTTAAACGTTTATTAGACTGAACGTCAATAGGACTGGTTACCTCAATATCCAAAATAATTAACACTTCTTTTAATAAAGAACGCATATACTCTATTTTAAATAAATAAGTAGATTTGTCAGTGTCGATATCTGAGGAAGGCTCTTCTGTTTCAGATAGATCCTCATCAGAAGAGGATGAATTATTATGTTGTTGGTCATTTGAAATTTCATCAGCTAAATGAGAAGTTTTAAAAGACCTTTTACGTTTATTAGAAGGTGAAAATGCAGACAAAGCCTTCATAATAGAATCAGAAATAAATTCTTTAAAATTTACAGGTATATCATGTACATTAGAAGTTGAAGGAACTGCAACCGGCAATGTACTATTACTGATAGAAACACTATCTGCATGTAAAAGTTTATCATGACAACTATTACAAATGACATTCGGTGGAATAATTTCTACAATTTTACAACAAATGCACTTAGCTTTGGTAGAACCGATGTCAGGCAGCAATGTTCCAGCAGAAACTTCAGAGACAGGATCAGATTGGGACATCTTGCTCAATGTAAGAGAAAAAACAACATATAAAGCAAAATTATCTATTTCCTTAAATGACAGTTTCAGGAATGGAAAAAAATGCAAAAGCATAGGCCTCTTGATAGAGAAGAAAGCAGGAGGCAAACATCAATGGGGTATTGAAAAAATGAAAAAAAAAATGACCGGAAATGACACACTTGCGTCACTAATGACGCCGCCGTGTGAAAGGTCTCAGTGTCACGTATGACGCCGGAAATTACGAAGTTGCGTCATAAACGTATTTTTTTGTGCCAAAAAAAGTTTGCGCAAAAAATGATGCAATAAAGTCTAGCATTTGACACACCCGTGGACCTAGCACCTGCAATTGCAAAAAGTAGCCAAATTGAAAAAAGACTAAACCCCAGGTAAGAAATAAATTTCTTAAAGTGTTTATATTCCCAAATATGAAACTGACAGTCTGCTGAAGGAAATACATGAACCTGACTCATAGCAAATATAAGTACAATACATATATTTAGAACTTTATATAAATGCATAAAGTGCCAAACCATAGCTGAGGTGTCTTAAGTAATAAAAAACATACTTACCAAAAGACACCCATCCACATATAGCAGATAGCCAAACCAGTACTAAAACAGTTATTAGTAGAGGTAATGGTAAATTGAGAGTATATCGTCGATCTGAAAAGGGAGGTAGGAGATGAATCTCAACGACCGATAACAGAGAACCTATGAGACCCCCGTTAGGGAAATCATCATATTCAAATAAGTGATACTCCCTTCACGTCCCTCTGACATTCGCTGTACTCTGAGAGGAATCGGGCTTCAACAATGCTGAGAAGCGCATATCAACGTAGAAATCAAACTTACTTCACCACCTCCATAGGAGGCAAAGTTTGTAAAACTGAATTGTGGGTGTGGTGAGGGGTGTATTTATAGGCATTTTGAGGTTTGGGAAACTTTGCCCCTCCTGGTAGGTAGGATTGTATATCCCATATGTCACTAGCTCATGGACTCTTGCCAATTACATGAAAGAAAACATAATTTATGCTTACCTGACAAATTAATTTCTTTCATGGTGGTGAGAGTCCACAACCAATAGATGGGATCCATGGGAATTACTCTTCCCTACCACTAGGAGGAGGCAAAGATTCCCAAACCCAAAAAGCTCTATAAAACTCCTCCCATCTCACTGGTAAATCAGTCTGACAATTAGCCAAGCAAAAATGAGGTAGGAAAAGAAATAGGAGAAAAAAAAATAGGAGCAGGGAAAATGATGTCCACAAAAATAAACCACCAACAAAAAAACAGGATGGGGTCTCGTGGACTCTAACCAACATTAAAGACATTAATTTATCATGTAAGCATAAATTATGTTTTCTTTCATGAAGTTGGTGATAGTCCACAATCTATTACTTCTGGAAATTAATACCCAAGCTGTAGCGTCCACAAGTAATGAGAAATAAGAGCGGTATAAAAAGAATATCTTTTTTTTTAACAGAGAAACAAAATCCACAACCCAAATAGAACACAAAGAATAAAAAGGTTAATATGTTATTAAAAAAACCAACAAGCCCAACTGCAATTATTCTGAGACAAGTGCCTGAATGAAAAAATAAAGCAGAACCAAGATATCAACCAAATAAGGAAACACTGCAATTTTATGAGTTCTGATCTCAGACAAAAACAAAATGTTGCGGACAAACATAATTTGACTTGCAAAGAAGACATTTATTATCATCAATAAAGACCTCACAGAGATCCCCTTTCAGTGCACTATTAACAGTCCCTGATTGCTCCATGCCACTCCTCACTCACAATGCCCACCAATATCAAAGTATATATTCCAATCAGAGATAAATAAAAGGTGGGGCAGTAAGGGAAATATTATATAAAATGCCCCTGCAAACCTCCTGAGAAATGTAATGTGTAAATTGAGTATGGGTTAGAAGTCTGTAAAATAGGACCCCCGGATAACGCTGAAACTCAGTTAAATACTCCAAGAACACTGCAGTTTTGTCTCATCCATTCCTGTGATGCGACAACGCACTAGAGCACTCATCCCCGATGTGCCGCTATAGATGGAAGAAGAGGTGGAACACATGCATTGTTAACCTGTGCGCTGCCGCATGACAGCTAACAAACAGCACCATGGAATTCGATACTGTCATCACATACAGCAAAAATACATGTCCACAATGTACATAAGTGCTCCAGTACTCTGTGACCAGAACGGAGCACAAGCAGTGTAAAAGTGACTGTGTTCTCTGCATTATACACGCAGAATTGAATTGTATTTACACACACTCCCCAGTTCCTGAAATAAAGGCACTAGCCATAAGGTAAGAGAAAGGAGCCGGTGGTTGTTAGGGTGTCAATTTTAAACACACACTATTCCCCTATGATAACTTAGGCAACTAGCCTGTGAGAGTGGAACAGGGCAGTAGGGAAACTTAACTCTGCTCCAGAAGACAGCCCCATACGAAAACCTGTGATGGAAGACAGAAAATTAGTCCCCTGTAACTAACAAGTGAGGACCAGATGAGGGAGCAAATGTTATTGGCATACAAGGTGAGGCTAGAGAACTCCCCTGCGACAACCTCAGCCTGCTGATGTACTAAACTCTACTAAGAGATTGACAAGAAATTCAGCTGCAAATCCATTAACCCTCTCTTCTAGGATTTATCCATTGAAGGTTGTCATAAGAATAATCCGGCAGAGCACCTCCATCTCTGCCTACTTCCTAGACGAGGAAAAGTACTATTGGGAGGGAAGTGGAAGTAAGAGGGATAGTTGAAGGCTCTAGTTGGGGTGTCTTTACTTCCTCCTGGTGGCCAGGTGATTTAATTCCCATTTGTAAGAATAGAATTTTGTGGACTCTCACTACCATTAGAAAGAAAAGGGTTCTCAGAACCCTTATAAATATTCCGATAGCGCAAAAAACTGAAAGTCCTTGTCTAGGAAGGAAAATCTTACAAATTAAGTGTTCCCTGAATTTAAGGTAAGCATCCTTAAAATCTAATGTGGACATAAACTCACCTTGCTGAACAAAAGGCAGAATGGTCCAAATAGTTTCCATTTTGAAAGTAGGAAGTGATTTGAATGTTCCTGCCTTCTTTGGAACAATAAATAGATTTGAATAAAATCCAACCTCTGTTCCAACAAAGGAACAGGAACAATCATTCTCATAGTTTCTAGATCCGAATCTGACTGAAAAAAAGTGCTGAGCATTTACAGTTTTTTTTGGAACATAGAATAAAGCTTCCTCTGGGAGGCTTAGTTCTGAAACCTATTTAATAACCCTGAGAAACTATGTTTAGAACCCAGGGATCCTGAACATACTGAAAACCAAGCCTACTGAAAACAGATGCAACCTGGCCCGTACGGCATACCTTTGTATAGACTTGGGTAAGGGAGTAGATATTCTGGACTGCTTAGACTTGTTCCAGATCGAACTAAGCTTCCAGGCCAAAAGGAACCTTGCCTACTGAAAACAGATGCAACCTGGCCCGTACCAGAGACTCTGGATCGGGGGGCATACATTTGTACAGACTTGGGTAAGGGAGTAGATATTCTGGACTGCTTAGACTTGTTCCAGATTGAACTAAGCTTCCAGGACAAAAGGAACCTTGTTTCTGAGAGGAGGAATCAGACTTCTGTTTTCCTGTTCTGACGAAAATGGTAAAAACTATTAGAAGCTCTAGATTAGATCTTGGACTCCTGTCCTCAGGAAGAAAATCTTCCAAGCCTCCAATCACAGTAGAGATAATAGAATCCAAACCAGAACCAAACATCTTCCCTGAAAAGAGAGAGATAAAAGCCTGGATTTAGAAACCATGTCTGCAGACCAAGACTATACTCATAAAAACCTTCTAGAAAGTAATTCCAAAAGGCTAAAAAGAAGCTTAGAAGGCTATTAAAGCAAATGGAAGAAGCAGCAGCAAACATTAACCTCAGAAGGCTCAGAGCTAGTAAAATGTAAATTATGAACTGGCCTTTTATTCTTATTTGAAGGTGGCATAGCTGCTAACATATCAGATGCTGTAGAACAAATTAAGTCCTTAACTGCAGGAGCAAAATATGAACAAACAAAAAGAGCAGTAACACCTTTAGAAGCAATAGCAGCATTAGAATGGTTAAAATGCATAAAAACATTTAAACATATGTAGCATAAATATGCTGGAGGTAATACCTCAGCCTGCTTAATATATACACATTTAACATTGATAGGAAAGTGTTCAGATGGATCAGCTTCTAAAGTAGGTTTAGAGACAGACTCAAAAGGCTCCATAACAGTAGAAAACTACAACAAGTAGCAATGTCCACATAAAATAAGACATATAGCTATATCCCCAAAAAGAGCGATTGAAGAAAGGGAAAAACATAATTTATGTAAGAACTTACCTGATAAATTCATTTCTTTCATATTAGCAAGAGTCCATGAGCTAGTGATGTATGGGATATACATTCCTACCAGGAGGGGCAAAGTTTCCCAAACCTCAAAATGCCTATAAATACACCCCTCACCACACCCACAAATCAGTTTAACGTATAGCCAAGAAGTGGGGTGATAAGAAAAAAGTGCGAAAGCATAAAAAATAAGGAATTGGAATAATTGTGCTTTATACAAAAAAATCATAACCACCACAAAAAAGGGGTGGGCCTCATGGACTCTTGCTAATATGAAAGAAATGAATTTATCAGGTAAGTTCTTACATAAATTATGTTTTCTTTCATGTAATTAGCAAGAGTCCATGAGCTAGTGACGTATGGGATAATGACTACCCAACATGTGGATCTTCCACGCAAGAGTCACTAGAGAGGGAGGGATAAAATAAAGACAGCCAATTCCGCTGAAAAAAATCCACACCCAAAATAAAGTTTAAATCTTATAATGAAAAAAACTGAAATTATAAGCAGAAGAATCAAACTGAAACAGCTGCCTGAAGTACTTTTCTACCAAAAACTGCTTCAGAAGAAGAAAACACATCAAAATGGTAGAATTTAGTAAAAGTATGCAAAGAAGACCAAGTGGCTGCTTTGCAAATCTGATCAACTGAAGCTTCATTCCTATACGCCCAGGAAGTAGAAACTGACCTAGTAGAATGAGCTGTAATCCTTTGAGGCGGAGTTTTACCCGACTCGACATAGGCATGATGAAACAAAGATTTTAACCAAGATGCCAAAGAAATGGCAGAAGCCTTCTGACCTTTCCTAGAACCGGAAAAGATAACAAATAGACTAGAAGTCTTTCAGAAATCCTTAGTAGCTTCAACATAATATTTCAAAGCTCTAACTACATCCAAAGAATGCAACGACTTTTCCTTAGAATTCTAAGGATTAGGACACAATGAAGGAACCACAATTTCTCTACTAATGTTGTTAGAATTCACAACCTTAGGTAAAAATTGATTTGTGGGTGTGGTGAGGGGTGTATTTATAGGCATTTTGAGGTTTGGGAAACTTTGCCCCTCCTGGTAGGAATGTATATCCCATACGTCACTAGCTCATGGACTCTTGTTAATTACATGAAAGAAATATTTACACCCTCAAAAAGCAGCTCTTTTAAAAAAAAAAAAAAAAAAAAAAACTTACTAGGCGACAGAGCACTAATTCGACATGCAGCATAACTCACTATGATACAGATGCATTACATCCAACCTACAGATTGCGCACCTAAGTAAACAAGGAGTGAGTGCGTTATCCCAGTCCGATAAAGAGATAGAGCGTGCCAAAAATAGACCTATATATATATATATATATATATATATATATATATATATATATATATATATCAAAATTTATGCTTACCAGATAAATTCCTTTATTTCCTGGCAGGGAGAGTCCACGACTTTATTCCTTACTGTTGGGAAATACAACACCTGGCCACCAGGAGGAGGCAAAGACACCCCAGCCAAAGGCTTAAATATCCCTCCCACTTCCCCTATCCTCCCAGTCATTCGGCCGAGGGAACAAGGAAAAGTAGGAGAAACATCAGGGTATAAAGGTGCCAGAAGAAAGTATAAAAAGGGAGCTGCCCAAACAAAATATCTTACGGGCGGGGTCGTGGACTCTCTCAGCCAGGAAAGAAAGGAATCTACCTGGTAAGCATAAATTTTGTTTTCTTTCCATATGGCAGGGAAAGTCCACAACTTCATTCCTTACTGTTGGGAAAACCATACCCAAGCTCCAGAGGACATTGAAGGAATAATGGGAGGGAATAAAAAGGAGGAGAACCCTAATCTGAGGGAACCACAGCCTGCAAAACCTCTCTCTCAAAAGCTGCTTCAGCCGAAGCAAACACATCAAACTTGTAAAATTTAGAAAAATTATGTAAGAACCACCAGGTAGCCGCCTTACAAATCTGCTCCATAGAGGCCTCGTTCTTAAAAGCCCAGGAAGAAGCTACTGCTCTAGTGGAATGAGCCATAATCCTCTCAGGAGGTTGTTGTCCCACTGTCTCTTAAGCTAGGCGGATGACACTCCTCAACCAGAAAGACAAGGAAGACGTAGTGGCCTTCTGACCCCTACGTTTACCTGCATAGATGGCAAACAAAGATGAAGATTGTCTGAACTACTTGGTAGTCTGAAGGTAAAATTTCAAGGCACGAACCACATCTAGGATTGTGAAGCAAACGATCCTTCACCGAGGAAGGATTGGGACACAAGGAAGGAACAACAATCTCTTGATTAATGTTCCAATTTGACACCACCTTAGGAAGGAAACCTAACTTAGTACGTAAAACCGCATTATCAGTGTGAAAAACAAGGTAAGGGGGATCACACTGCAAGGCAGAAATCTCTAAGACCCTGCAAGCAGAGGCAATAGCCAACAGAAACAGAACCTTCCAGGATAACAGTTTAATATCAACAGTATGCAGTGGCTCAAACAGAGCCTGCTGCAACACATGAAGAACAAGGTTGAGACTCCAAGGCGGAGCCACACTTCAAAACATAGGCCTGATCCTAGTCAGGGCCTTTACAAAGGACTGTACATCCGAAAGCTCAGCTAATCTCTTGTGCAGCAACAACACCGACACTGTCCCTTCAGGGAACTAGCAAATAGACTTATCCCCAGTGCAGATAATTCAGCCACACCTTATGGTAGATGCATCGAGTAACCAGCTTACAAGCTTGAATAAAAGTGTCAATAACACTCTCAGAGAAACCTCTCTTAGTTAAGACTAAGCGTTCAATCTCCACTCAGTCAGCCTCAGAGAATCTAGATTTGATGTAAGAAGGGACCCTGTAGTAGCAGGTCCCTGCGACAGAGTAACCTCCATAGAGGAGATGAGGACATCCCCACCATATCGGCGAACCAAGTCCTTCGTGTCCAGGATGGAGCAATTAGAATCACCGGTGCTCACTCCTGCTTGATCCGAGCCACTACACGGTGGAGAAGAGTTAATGAAGGAAATAGATATATGAGTCTGAACCTCCAGGGAACCGCTAGAGCATCTATTAGTATTGCTTGAGGATCCCTCGATCTCGACCCATACCTGGGTAGTGTGGCATTTAGACGGGAGGCCATGAGGTCTATCTCCTGCATCCCCCATCTGGAGCATATACCTCGGGGTGGAGAGACCATTCCCCCGGGTGAAAAGATTGCCTGCTGAGTAAGTGAATCGATGACAGCAAACAGTTGTGGGTCTCCGCCCATTCCAGGATCTGAGAAGCCTTTCTCATCGCTAAGGAACTCCTCGTTCCTCCCTGATGGCGGATGTAGGCTACCAAAGTTATATTGTCCAATTGGAACCTAATAAACTGGAACGAACTCAGAAGGGGCCAAGCCTTCAAGGCATTAAATATAGCCTGAAGTTCCAAGATATTCATCGGCAACGTGGACTCCTCCTGAGTCCACAGGCCCTGTGCCTTTCTGGCACCCCAAACAGCTCCTCAGCCATATAGACTTGCATCCGAAGTCACAATCTCCCATGACGGTCTCAAGAACTACGTGCCTTGGGACAGGTGATCTTGACAGAGCCACCAAGAGAGCGAATCTCTCGACAGGCTGTCCAGTATTATCTGTTGGGACAGGTCTGAATGGTCGCCGTTCCCTTATCTCAGAATGCATAGTTGTAAGGGTCTGAGATGAAATCGGGAAAAGGGAATGATGTCCATACAAGACACCATGAGGCCAATCACCTCCATACAGTGGGCCACCAAAAGACTTAGGGAGGCCTGGAGGGCAAGCTGATTTTAGCTTGCAATGTCTCTGATCCATTAGAAAGATCTTCATGGATAGCGAGTCTATAACTGTACCCAAGAAATCCACCCTGGTATGTGGAGTAAGAGAACTCTTTTCCAAGTTTATCTTCCATCCATGTGACCGAAGAATTCCGAGTGCTCACTTGCTAGATGAAAAGATAGTGCCTGTACCAAGATATCATCCAGGTAAAATGCTACTGCGATACCTCCTGTTCTGGCTAGGAGAGCTCCCAGAACCTTTGTAAATATTCTTGGAGCAATAGCTAAGCCAAACGTAAGTGCTATGAAATAGAAGTGTTGGTCCAGAAATGCAAACCTCAGGAATTAAAAATGTTCCCTGAACATTATGCATCCTTCAGGTCTATGGTAGTCATAAACTATCCTTCCTGAACCATCTTGAAGGATGGGGTGCTTAGAAATTTGTTTAGGCACTTCAAGTCCAGAATTGGACAAAAGTTCCCTCCTTCTTGGGAACCACGAAGAGGTTTGAATAGAACCCCAGACTTCTTTCTGATGCAGGTACCAGGACAATTACTCCTAAAGAGACTAGGTCCCGTTCGCAACCTAAAAAGGCAGTACTCTTCTCTGGTCTTGTAGACAGTCTGGAGAGAAGGAATTTGCCCCTTCTCTGGTATCTGTCTGGTATCCATGAGATACGACCTCTAAAACCCAAGGGTCCTGAACATCCTGAAACCAAGCATCTGAGAAAAGTGACAATCTGCCCCCTACTCGATTCGATCCCGGATTGGGGGCCGCCCCTTCATGCCGACTTGTTATCTGCAGGCTTCTTTATCTGTTTGGACTTGTTCCAGGACTGAGTCAGTTTCCGAGTACTCTTGGGCTGCTCTGGCTTGGATGAGGATTGAGATCGTTGTCCAAACGAAAGGAACGAAAATTCAACGTATGTCGTCCCTTAGGTCTGTTCTTCTTATCCTGTGGCAGGAAGGCTCCTTTCCCTCCGGTAACCGTGGAAATGATGGAGTCCAGACCTGGTCCAAATAAGATCTTCCCCTTGAAGAGAGAAAGTAACCTTGATTTAGAAGTCATATCTGCAGATCAAGACTTCAACCTGAGAGCCCGGCTGGCTAGAACCGCAAAACCTAAAGCCTTTGCGTTCAGGCGAATAATTTGCATATTCGCATCACAGATGAAGGAGTTAGCAATTCTTAATGCCTTAATTTCCTCCTGAATATCCTTGAGGGGAGATTTCATCTAAATAAGTTCAGAGAGTCACACCAGTAGGTAGCTGCTCCCACCACAGCGGCTACTGCTGCCACAGGTTGGAATAAAAATCCTGAGAGGTTAATGGTTTAGAGGGACTAATTGTGCTATGGGTATTGGCAGACTTAGCTCCCTTCTTAGACTTTAAAACAGTGCTTAGGCAATTGGAACAAAATTGAGCAGGTGGGCAAACCACAGCCTCCTCACAATATAAGCAGGAATTATTATTCACTACAGAAGGAGTGGAACCCTCTGATGTAGTATCCAGAGTCCCCCAAAGCTTTGGTATGTAATCTCATAGAAGGAATAAAAAAACTTTACAAAAAACAAGCGTTTTTAATATAAACAGGCACCTTTACAATCCCAAAGCCTGGGGCACTCACCACCTCCTAGACCCAGACAAATGATCACTGAAACGCTCTCCTTAGGAGTGCTGTCTGCAGCAGGTTTGCAAGGAAGTGAAAGAGGCCACACCCGGTCACGTGGTGTGCAAGACAGGACTTCCCCCTGCTATGCAAAGAGTGTTAAGCTAATATGAGCTGCGCAACACTCAACAACCAAAAGCACACAGTCTTATGAGCCAAAAAACAAAAGTGAAAGCACACAGTCTTATGAGCCCAAACCTAATGCAGAACATACAAAATCCCCATAACTGTTCCCAATAATCTCCCTAAAGGAGATATTAACCCTTGATCCTATTGATGTATAGAGGAGTCACACTGTGTATATACAGGAGTCCCTGCTATAACAATAAAGTGGACTTACCTGTTGCTGTGGAAAAGATACAGCCTCTTAAGTGCGACAGCCTTGTAGCAACGCTCTGACAGGGACCTAAGTGATTAAAATCAAGCAGTGAAACTTGTCAACACTGATTGCTCAGGAGTTGTTAGCTAACAGCCTGGATGGTTTCGCAGAAAAACTCTCCCTGCATCTCCAGACTCTAACTTTCATCAATACTCTTACTGAGAGGTTTATATGATTACTTTAAAACTTCGGTCCTCTCTTGAAGGGAACATACCCATTACAGGACTACCCGAATCTTCTGACACTTCTCTGCCACCTCCTCTAGTGACGATAAGCAAAGAATGACTGGGAGGATAGGGGAAGTGGGAAGGATATTTAAGCCTTTGGCTGGGATGTCTTTGCCTCCTCCTGGTGGCCAGGTGTTGTATTTCCGAACAGTAAGGAATGAAGTCGTGGACTCTCTCTGCCTTATGGAAAGAAAAATAGCCTATCTGGCTTAATAAAGTGCCCATATATAATAGTAAAAACAGCTTACCTGTAAGCACTTATCCAATGGAAAAAAACAGCAGAAGTCAAACCAGTGCTGAAAAATATCAGCAGAGTATATGGGATAGGAGTATATTGATGATCCAACAGAAGGGGCAAAGAACAGCCCCCGCGACACCGGTGGAAGGCTTGTGACTAATTTCCATGAAGTGAAAATATATATCACTACCCATACTCCCAATACATCCCTCCATTAAACACTGCACTCTAGTGGAAATGGGCCTTAAGTCTGAGAATCCCTCTCATGGAAGAATAACATGCACATCTTTTCAAATTCCTCCAGCAGAGGGAAAGACAAGACCGATTTACCCGTGAGGTGGGAGGGGGTCGAATCTTTGCCTCCTCCTAGTGGCAGGAAAGAGTAATTACCAGGAGTAATGGATCGTGGACTGACACCACCTGTATGAAAAATACTACAAAGGACTGTATCATGACATGTTTATTTACATATAAGCATGAATGAGCAAAGTTTAAAACATCTTACTGCCTCTTAACTAGATTTTGTCAGTGAATCACTAGGAATACACTCTTGTACTTAAAAAGTATATTTATATGTTTAAATAAAAGCAAGAAAATACAGGGGGGAAAAAAGGAAGTTTGATGTATATGTCACCCATTCCATTGACAAAAGTATGGATGATTAATTACACCTCATGATGATAGGTCTGATGACATCAGCTTCATTAAATTACTATTGGCGTAAAACTACATCCTTAATGACAAGATTCAACAAGATATAATATTTCTTTTTTATTAAAGCAGTTCAGGATTTTCTCAATATGCCATAAAAAAAACTATTGTGTGATATCTTGACTCCCAGTTTACTCACATTCATAGGATTAATACATTCTTGAGATCATGAATAAGAGCAAAAAATACTCAGGATACAGTAATATTTATTTTAAGATAAAGAATATGGATATTGATGATAGACAGGTACACAATTTAAAGGGATTATAACAGGTAAATGCAGTCATGGTATCAAACTTATGCACATTTCTTTCTGCAAAGAAATGGTGCAGATCTCCTAAGGGTTGTGACCACATCTACAAATTTATAAGATCATGAGCATATGTGGACATAAGGGATGAAATGCCCTTTTGACGTAAGCTTAAAGGGACAGTCAACACTAAAATTTTTATTGTTTAAAAAGATAGATAAAGCCTTTACTACCCATTCCGCAGCTTTGCACAACCAACATTGTTATGTTAATTTAAGCCTCTAAATGTCTGCCTGTTTCTAAGCCACTACAGACAGCCTCTTACCACATGCTTTTTTATTTGCTTTTCATAACAGGAGACTGCTAGTTCATGTGGGCAATACAGATAACATTGTCTTCACGCCCGTGGAGTTATTTAAGAGTCAGCACAACACGGCACTATTTGGCTAAAACACAAGTCAATAGATAATAAAAAGTAATGAGATCAGGGGGCTGTCAGAAGATGCTTACATGAGGTAAAAAGTATATTAATATAAAATGTGTTGGTTATGCAAAACTGGGGAATGGCTAATAAAGGTATTATCTATCTTTTAAAATAATAACAATTCTGGTGTAGACTGTCCCTTTAACATAATAATTACAACAACTAAAACCTTGTAAGCTTCTTAAAATAGACTTAACCCTAGTAAAATAAAACACATACACACAGGGGAGTAGGCAAAAAGACCATAGAGGTCACTTTATTATAATAGGCACTTTACTTTAATTAAGAACATGAAGGCAAACTTTTTTTTAGCAAATCTTAATTCAAGATAGCAGCAATCGGGTCCTACACTATAACCCCTGCAAAGCTGGTCATAGACCCAGGTTCATTGGCATAGAGCGTAGACTAGCTACAATGCTCTACAAGACAGAGGACACACAACATGAGCTATTCAGCCACAGTAAACGCAGGAGAAGAATCCTCAGGCCCACACCTAAAGTCAACACTTCTCCTTCAAAGCTATCATTCCCCCTGCTCTCTGCCTGCCATCTGGGACAAGACCACCCACCAGCAAGGGTGCAGCACCACTCCAACAATAAGGGCCTCAGTCTAGCATTACAAACAGCATGACTGAGGGGAGCTGCTAAATTACAAATCCCAGAATTCCAACTAAGGTGGGTGAAACTTCCAGATTTTCTGACATCCTGAAAGCTTCTGGAATCTTCTTTTAACCTAAAGGAAGACTCTCCCTACATAATGCAACACAGTTGCAACTTACACACCCACTCCTAAACGCATGCATCCTCCAAAGAGCCTTAACCCTTAGTACGTTCCAAGCTAAATTTAGCACTGCACTGTCATTCTCTGCAGCATGAATAAATACATATATATAAAAACGCAAAGGATATTTAAGCAGAGGCTCTCAAACCAGTTATCAAAGTCTTATTATAATCCAACATGCCTAATATTCGTACTGTACTCAGGACCAAAAAAACTAAATTTATGCTTACCAGATAAATTCCTTTCCTTCCAGGATAGGGAGAGTCCACGGCTTCATTCCTTACTGTTGGGAAATACAACACCTGGGCACCAGGAGGAGGCAAAGACACCCCAGCCAAAAGTTTAAATATCCCTCCCACTTCCTCATTACCCCAGTCATTCTGCCGAGGTAACAAGGAAAAGTAGGATAAACATTAGGTTATAAATGGTGCTAGAAGAACAAAATAAATAAAAGGGGACCGCCCATAGACAAGAACAAACGGGCGGGGGCCGTGAACTCTCCCTATCCGTAAGGAAAGGAATTTATCTGGAAAGCATAAATTATGTTTTCCTTCCTAAGATTGGGAGAATCTACGGCTTCATTCATTACTGTTGGGAAAACTATACCCAAGCTCCAGAGGACACTGAATGAATAACGGGAGGGAACAAAAAGGAAGAGGTGGACCATATTCTGAGGGCACCACAGCCTGCAAAACTTTTCTCCCGAAACTTGTAAAAATTTTAAAATAAGTATGTAAGGAGGACCTGGTAGCCGCCTTACAAATCTGATCCATAGAGGCCTCGTTCTTAAAGGCCCAAGAGGAAGCCACTGCTCTAGTGAAATGAGCTGTTATTCTCTTAGGAGGAAGATGTCCCGCTGTCTCGTAAGCTAAGCGGATGACACTCCTTAACCAAAAAGATAGGCAAGTCGAAGTAGCCTTCTGCCCCTTATGCTTCTGCGAATAGACAACAAACAAAGAGGAAGATTGTCTAAACTCCTTAGTAGCCTAAAGATAGAACTTCAAGGCGTGAACCACATCCAAATTGTGAAGTAAGCGTTCCTTCGATGAAGAAGGATTAGGACTCAAGGAAGGAACCACAATCTCCTGATTGATGTTGCAATCTGACACAACCTTAGGAAGGAAACCTAATTTAGTACACAAAACTGCCATATCTGCATGAAAAATCAGATAAGGGGGCTCACATTGCAAAGGGACACTAAACACATTTTTTTTCTTTCATGATTCAGATACAGCATACAATTTTAAGCAACTTTCTAATTTACTCCTATCATTTTTTATTTTTCTTCATTATCTTGCTATCTTTATTTAAAAAGCAGGAATGTGATGAATAGGAGCTGGCCCATTTTAGGTTGAGAACCTGGGTTGTGCTTGCTTATTGGTGGGTAAATGCAGTGGAGGCTCCTCTATCGGAGCACAGTCGCACGTGAACCCCCTGAGAGCCCTGACGTGAACCCCCTTAGAGAAAAAACACAAAACCAAAAAAAAAAAAACTTTTTGGCCAAATAAATATAATTTTTCCAATAGCACCCCTATTGGAAAATTATATTTATTCAGCCCAAAAGGTTCCAGTCCAATTTTGCCAAAAAAAAATTGCAGTTTTTACTTTTATCTATCGCACCGCACATGCGATAGATAGAAGTATAGGCTTCAAGCCCATAGCACTTTTTTCTTAGTGCTTGTAGCGCCGCCCTCAACCCAGCTCCTATACCTTCCTAAACGCACAGATTTAGCTGTGCGACAGTGCGAGTGAGACCCACGTGATGCCACAGTGAGGGAGGAGGAGCCTGGTCGGCGCAAAACGGAGTCGGAACCAGGAAATGAGAGGAGAAGGCAGGCAATGGGCACATCCAGGGGTGAGTCCGATTACATATCATTGTTTCTATAGGACATAATTGCATATGTCGTGTAATATGTGGAATTCGGTACACTGTGACATCACGGCGCCGATTGATCTGTCAGACCTGTGTGAAATATGAATGCTGGAGAGGAGAGAGAGAGAGAGAGACAAGAGGGGAGAGAGAGAGACAAGAGGGGAGAGAGAGAGACAAGAGGGGAGAGAGAGAGACAAGAGGGGAGAGAGAGAGACAAGAGGGGAGAGAGAGAGAGACAAGAGGGGAGAGAGAGTGAGACAAGAGGGGAGAGAGAGTGAGAGAGAGACAAGAGGAGAGAGAGAGCGAGAGAGAAGAGGAGAGAGACAGACAGAGACAAGAGAAGAGACAAGAGGAGAGAGAGAGAGAGAGAGACACAAGAGGATAGAGAGAGAGAGAGAGAGAGAGACAGAGAGAGAGAGATACACACAAAAGCAGAGAGAGAGAGAGAGAGAGAGACAAGAGGAGAGAGAGAGAGAGAGAGAGAGAGAGAGAGAGAGACAAGAGAAGAGAGAGAGAGAAAAGAGGAGAGAGAGACAGACAAGAGGAGAGAGACAAGAGGAGAGAGAGAGAGACAAGAGGAGAGAGAGAGAGAGAGAGAGAAGAGGAGAGAGAGAGAAAAGAGGAGAGAGAGAGAGAGACAAGAGGAGAGAGAGAGAGACAGACAAGAGGAGAGATATAGAGAGACAGACAAGAGGAGAGAGAGACAAGAGAAGAGAGGGAGACAGACAAGAGGAGAGAGAGAGACAGACAAGAGGAGAGAGAGAGACAAGAGGAGAGAGAGAATAGGAGAGAGATAGAGAGAGAGAGAGATACACAAGATGAGAGAGAGACACACACAAGAGGAGAGAGAGAGACAACAGGAGAGAGAGAGACAAGAGGAGAGAGAGAGACAGACAGACATGAGGAGAGAGAGAGAGAGACAAGAGGAGAGAGAGATAGAGAGAGACAAAAGGAGAGAGAGGGAGAGAGAGAGAGAGAAAGAGACAAGAGGAAAGAGAGAGAAAAGAGGCAAGAGACAGAGGCAAGAGACAGAGACAAGAGGAGAGAGAGAGAGAGAGACAGACAGACAGACAAGAGGAGAGAGAGAGAGAGAGAGAGAGACAAGAGGAGAGAGAGATAGAGAGAGACAAGAGGAGAGAGAGAGAGAGAGAAAGAGACAAGAGGAGAGAGAGAGAGAGAGAGAGAGAGAGAGAGAGAGAGAGAGAGAGAGAGAAGAGGAGAGAGACAGACAAGAGGAGAGAGAGATCTAAAAACAAATAATAAATTAGCTTTTATTCGTTTCACAAGCTCCATTTATATCATGCAGTAATTAAAATACTTGCTAGGTTATTTAATCCCAGCTCATGTATTGTGAACCCCCATTTTAATAACCCACAAGCCGCCACTGGGTAAATGTAAGCCTCCAAAAAGCAAGCGCTATCCATGGTGATCAACCTAAATTAGGCTGGCTGCTAAGATATATATGCTTTTAAAATAAAGATAGCAAGAGAACGAAGAAAAATTGATAATAGGAGTAAATTAGAAAGTTGCTAAAAATGTCATGCTCTGTCCGAATCACGAAAGAAAAAATTTGGGCTCAGTGTGCCTTTAAGGCTTTGGCACAATTTAACATTATTTGTAGATAACATGATTTATGTTTTACTAGATTTTTGCATTATTTGTTGAAAAGAATACCTAAGTAGGCTCAGAGGCAGCAAAGCATTACTGGGAGCTAGCTGCTGATTGGTGGATGCACATATGTCTCTTGTCATTGGCTCACCCGATGTGTTCAGTCATCTCCCAGTAGTGCATTGCTGCTCCTTCAACAAATGATAAAGAAAACAAAGCAAATTTACTAATAGAAGTAGAGACTTGTTTACAATTGTATGCTCTATCCAAATAACAAAATAAAAACTTTATGGGTTTTTGGGTTTGTAAAAATGTTCAAATTTTGCTTTAGAATTCAAGCCGATACAGAAGACTTCACTGTGTTAAATGAAAATTTTATACCAACAATCCTCATGTTCTAGCCCTAAATCTTCCTCTTATCGTCTTACAAATTGGGGTAGGTTGGTCCTATCATTAAAGGGACATGAAACCCAAATTTTTTCTTTCATGATTTAGATAGAGAATACAACTTTAAACAACTTTCTAATTTACTTCTATTATCTAATCTGTTTCATTCTCTTGGTATTATTTATTGAAGGAGCAGCAATGCACTAATGGTTTCTACGTGAACACATGGGTGAGCCAATCACAATCAATATATATATGCAGCCACCAATCAACAGCTAGAACCGAGGTTCTCTTCTGCCCCTGAGCTTGTCTAGATAAACCTTTCAGCAATGGATAACAAGAGAAGGAAGCAAATTAAATAACAGAAGTAAATTGGAAAGTTGTTTAAAATTGTATTCTCTATATGAATCATGAAATAATTTTTTGGGGGTTTCATGTCCCTTTAACTAGTAAACCGTACGATTTATTTAAACCATGTCTCCAGTGCAAATCCATTGTATATGGCCCTAAACATAGGGGATTTTTTCAAGTCAATAAAAACTACTTACTTTACAAAACGAAAAGTTTAACAGAAAATGAGAATAATTTAAGTGCAAACAAATCTCTATTGAAGATACTCTTCATTTAGACAATGCTTCTTAAATGGACATTCCAGCCAAAATTGGAATCCAAATGAATGCATTTCACTGTTGAATAGAAGCATTTTTGTAATGTACATGTATTATAAAAAATGCTTCTAATAAAAGCTATAGCTGTTTCAAAGGTGTATTTAAGTATGCACCGTGCACCAGCATTTTAAACACAGCACTTGTTCAGAGAGTCTAAGGTGCTTGTACCATCTGGTAATTACTCAATTTGTTAATTGCTGACATGATAAATCCCCACTGGGGCTCTGAGCAGCTGCAGTATTTAAAATGCTGGTGCACTGGGAATATCTAGCTATGCTTCACATGCACATGCAGAGAAAATTGTTCACACTAAAACAATGATAATGTTTACTAGAGGCACTTTTGAAAATACTTGTAATTCATCTATCTGCATTTCAATTTTGACCGGACTGTCTCTTTAATACCTTTCCCCTGTGTCTATAACAGATTAAGACTTTACATTTTTGTGTGATATCAATATAAAATGAAATACGGCAAATAAATGCTAAAGGGAATTTTTTTTATAAAGATTGCAGGTAGAGAAATTCTCATGTAGAGACCCTGGTTGACA
>NC_069503.1:633443145-633558145 GCF_027579735.1 Bombina bombina | reverse complement strand
CCTTTCAAGAAAATAAATCCGAAGAAGCCTAAATAGGGATTATGGGCAGAAAGATAATTCAAATTTAATTTTATTAGCTTGCAAACAAAATGTATAGTACTTGTAAATGTATTTACAGAAACATTGTGTGGTATCATAAACCAATTAAACATAGTTAAATTACTATAAACAGTAATTACAATATGGTCAAGCTCTACACACAACATCAGAGGCTTTAACTCCATAATAGCCCACACATTTCTATTATGGAAAAAAACAGATACAGGCAAAAATTGAAAAATGTTCTGTATGCTAAAATTATACGTCTGTTTTAAAATGGCCGTAAGATCATTGCTGCTTATGTACATATACCATAGGTAGGTGGAGGTCTCTAATTAATAGCAGTGGATTGGCTGTGGTATAATAATTCCTGATCAGCAAATCTTGGAGCAGTAAGCTAAAGGTGTATGGGATGCCTTTTGCTGATACTATGTGGGGAAAAGGGACACTCAGGTTAAATTCAATTTTCATGATTCAGATACAGCATGTAATTTTAAACAACTTTCCAATTTACTTCCATTAAAAAAAATTTGCACAGTCTTTTATATTTACACTTTTTGAGTCACCAGATCCTACTGAGCATGTGCAAGAATTCACAGACTATACGTATATGCATTTGTGATTGGCTGATTGCTGTCACATGGTACAGGGGGAGTGGAAATATACATAATTTTTAAATTTGTTATAAAAAAATCTACTACTCATTTGAAGTTCAGACTAAGTGCTATTGCATTGTCTTGTTATCTTGCATTTGTTGATTATGCAAATCTAATGTGTTGACTGGTCCTTTCCTGCACACTAGAAAGCAATAAAAATCATGTAGTCCGTATATATTTATAAGATATGTAGATTCAAAAAAATTACATTTTAAATTATTAAAAAACACAAACAAAAAAAATGTTTCTCACAGTTTACTTATTATCAAATTTGCTACATTCTCCTGGTATCCTTTGTTGATGGAGTAGCAATGCAATGCTGGGAGCTAGTTGGGGTGGATATCAAAGTGAAATTTCCAGCACTGAAATTCTAACTTACTTAAAGGGACATGAAACACAACATTTTTCGTTCATTATTCAGGTAGAGAATACAATTTTAAAATAAGTTTCCAATTTACTTCTATTATCAAATTTGCATCATTCTCATGTTATACTTTGTTAAGAGATATTCAGATAGGTAATTGGAAATGCCATATAGTACTGGAGTCACATGCACACGCCTGAACTTACCTTCCTGCTTTTCAACAAAGAACAACAAGAAAACAACAAGGAAATTTGATAATAGAATTAAATTGCAAAGTTGTTTAAAATTGTTTCAAATTGTATATTCTGCAATTGCAAATCTTCTGAATCATGAAAGAAATTTTTTGGATTTTATGTCCCTTTTATAGTACCGCCATCTAGTGTTGTGGCAAAAGGACAATATTCTTGCAAACTGCAGCCATATAGTGTTCCTGACACATGCACGCTCCTGTGTTTGTGTCCCTGCTTTTCGACAAAAGATACAAAGAGAACAAAGGAAACTTGATAATACTGTACAAGTAAATTAGAAAGTTGTTTAAACTTGCTTGTTCTATCTGAATCGTGAAAAAATAATTGTGTCTCATGTCCCTTTAACACTTAAAGGGACAGTCTACGCTAGAATTGTTATTGTTTAAAAAGATAGATTATTCCTTTATTACCCATTCCCCAGTTTTGCATAACCAACACAGTTATAATAATATACTTTTTACCTCTGTGATTATCTTGTATCTAAGCCTCTGCAGACCGCCCCCTTATTTATGTTCTTTTGACATACTTGTATTTTAGCCAATCAGTGCTGACTCCTAGGTAACTCCACGTGCATGAGCACAGTGTTATCTATATGACACACATAAACTAACACCCTCTAGTGGTGAAAAACAGTCAAAATGCTTTCAGATAAGGGGTGGCCTTCAAGGGCTTAGAAATTAGCATATGAACCTCCTAGGTTTAGCTTTAAACTAAGAATACCAAGAGAACAAAGCAAAATTGGTGATAAAAGTAAATTGGAAAGTCGTTTAAAATTGCATGCCCTATCTGAATCATGAACGTTTATTTTGGACTAGACTGTCCCTTTAAACTTATTAAATTCATTCTATGGTACAACATGTGGAGACTAGCAAATGTCAATATCTACAATTTAAAAGGGATAGGAAAGTCAAAATTAAACTTGCATTAATCAGATAGAGCATGCAATTTAAGACACTTAAATTCACTTCTATTTTCAAATGTGCTTCGTTCTCTTGGTATCCCTTGTTGAAAAAAGAATACACACATATCCTAGCTAGCTTCTGATTGGTGTCTGCACACATTTGTTTGTGATTGGCTAACTAGATGTGTTCAGCTAGCTGCCAGTAGTGCAATGCTGTTCTTTCAGCAAAGGATAACAAGAGAATGAAGCAAATTCGATAATAGAAGTAAATTGGTAAGTTGTTTATAATTGTATGTTCTATCCAAATCATGAAAGAAAATTTCATGAAAGTCTGAGAATCAATATTCAAATTTTTATATTAGATGATCAGAATTTTACATTTCATAAAGGGAAAGATTACATTTATTTGCAAAACAATGCTATCTGGCAAATATCCATAATTATTCAGAACAAGTTTGACCAACATTGATTAATTTAAAGGATGTGCTGAAACATTGGCCATCACTAACAATCTTTTTATTAGTCACAGTATGTACTTGCCTAAAGCTATTAAATATCTGTGGTTAGAGTGGATGAAAGTGATCCAGACCTACTGTATGTTTTCATTCAATTTATAAAGTAAGGCACCCTGATAATCACTAAATTATCCAACAGTAGAACAAATCAACATATTACAGAGGCACATGGGCATTATGGACTATATCTTTATAGTTGTTTTGGTATAAAAGAAATAAAAACATGAGTAACGTCAGATTTTATGCCCCCAAAATAAATAAATCTGGATTAAAACGTGGAGACTTCCGGGCTGCAGTCATGACAGGTCGTGACAGAGAGCTGGGATCTAACTGAACGTAATCTCTTCAATATCTTCAGTTATTTGTTACATCAGTGTATAATTTCTCTAGAGACAGTTCCACCATTCCTTGAGGAACTGTTCTACATTTTTATTCTCATCCCAGCACTGGAGTTCCTGGGGTTGAGTTGCTGGAAGGAGGCCTCACACTATAGCCCCCTCGGTGGCGTCACTCTGTAGCTATACCAAGAAGCAGGACTATCTTGCTTTTCACTGCATTTTAAAGCAGACTTGTGCACAACAAGGATTCTATACTATGCTAGATGTCAAACTTTTTTTTACAAGCGCTGAGAAGGGAGCAGCAACAGTGCAGTATCAGAGGTTCCCAGCAAGAGATCAGCAGGTCCCAGTAACGGCTACTGCATTGGCTGAGGGACTAAGCTTTATTAAACAGTGGGTGTATATGAAAGAGGAAGGATACACGGCATCTGACCTACTTCTGAGTCATGTGGTTACTATGATGCCCCGTGTCCTTCTGTATCCACTTTAAGACTACAGGCCCCTTCCACCACTTTGAGCCTCCTAGATTGCTCCGTACATTGCTGGACTTGGCACCAGGCTGGGGTGAGATGCCGGAACACAAAGCACCATATGGCTGTCTTCTATTTGCAATATCTCATAGTGTATGGAGTTTTTGGAAGGAAGGTGAACACTGAGCCTTAAGGTCCGATGATCTAAACTTTGCCAGATCAGAGGTGTTTTTTCTCACAGACCCTTGCACGGGCAGCCCTGGTGGAATTATGTTAAAAAAGGGCAACTCCCCCGATGTCTCCTATTGAAAGTAATGAAGCTCGCTGGAAAGGGACACTTCGCTCCATAGAGCAAAGTTAGCAGGGAGCGCACTTTAAAAAATAAATCCTGCAGCCAATATAAATAGCATTATGCTGCTTTCTACGAATAGCATCTTACCATCACCTTTATTTTTGTATGAATGTGTTTTTCTTTTAGGTTATTAAGTATTTTTAGTGTTTTAAGAAAAGCTTGCAAACTTTTAGTTTACGAGAAAAAAAACAGATTTGTAGTGCAAGAATTATGATGGGATTAGAGAGACAATTTCATATACACCCATGCAATGCCTATGTTCAGATCATTGTATGAAAAAACATAAATTATGCTTACCTGATAATTTCCTTTCCATCTGCATGAGGAGAATCCCTGGCTTCATTCCTTACTTGTGGGAATAAAGAACCTGGCCACCAGGAGGAGGCTAAGACACCACAGCCAAAGGCTTAAATACCTCCCCCACTCCCCTCATCCCCCCAGTCATTCTGCCGAGGGAACAAGGAACAGTGGGAGGAATATCAAGGTATAAATGGTGCCAGAAGAATTAAATATTTTGGTCCGCCCAACGGAGAAAACATGTGGGAGGTGTGGGCTCTTCTCATACAGATAGAAAGGAAATTATCAGGTAAGCATAATTTAAACTGGATTAGGACACAGAGAAGGAACAACTATTTCCTGGTTAATATTCTTATTGGAAACTACCTTTGGAAGAAAACCAGGCTTGGTACGCAAAACAACCTTATCTGTATGGAACACCAGATAGGGTGAGGTACACTGCAAAGCAGACAATTCAGAAACTCTTTGAGCAGAAGAAATAGCAACCAAAAACAAAACTTTCCAAGATAGTAACTTAATATCTACGGAATGTAGAGGTTCAAACGGAACCCCTTGAAGAACTGAAAGAACTAAATTTAGACTCCATGGAGGAGCCACAGGTCTGTAAACAGGTTTGATCCTAACTAAGGCCTGTACAAATGCCTGCACATCAGGCACAGCTGCCAGACGCTTATGTAACAGAATAGACAGAGCAGATATCTGTCCTTTCAACGAACTAGCTGACAATCCTTTCTCCAATCCTTCTTGGAGGAAAGATAACAACCTTGGAATCCTAATCTTACTCCACGAGTAACCCTTGGATTCGCACCAATAAAGATATTTTCGCCATATCTTATGATAAATTTTCCTAGTAACAGGCTTTCTAGCCTGGATCAGAGTATCTATAACTGATTCAGAGAACCCACGCTTAGCTAGAATTAAGCGTTCAATCTCCAAGCAGTCAGTTGCAGAGAAACTAGTCTTGGATGTTTGAATGGACCTTGGATTAGAAGGTCCTGCCTCAAAGGTAGCTTCCATGGTGGAGCTGATGACATATCCACCAAGTCTGCAAACCAAGTCCTGCGAGGCCAGGCAGGAGCTATCAGAATTACCGAAGCCTTCTCCTGTTTGATTCTGGCTACTAGCCGAGGGAGAAGAGGAAACGGTGGAAAGACATAAGCCAGATTGAATGACTAAGGCGTTACTAGAGCATCTATCAATGTCGCCTTGGGATCCCTGGACCTGGACCTGGACCCGTAAAGGGGAACTTTTGAGTTCTGGCGGGACGCCATCAGGTCCAGTTCTATGTTGTCCGACTGAAATCTGATGAATTTGGCCTCCGCCAGCTGAGGCCAGGCCTGGAGCGCATTGAATATCGCTCTCAATACTAAAAAGTTTATCGGGAGAAGAGATTCCTCCCGAGACCATAGACCCTGAGCTTTCAGGGAGTTCCAGACCGCACCCCAGCCTAAGAGACTGGCATCGGTCGTGACAATGATCCACTCCGGTCTGCGGAAACTCATTCCCTGAGACAGGTGATCCTGAGACAACCACCAGAGGAGCGATTCTCTGGTTATCTGGTCCATTTGTATCTGGGGAGATAAATCTGCATAATCCCCATTCCACTGTTTGACCATGCACAGTTGCAGTGGTCTCAAATGAATTCTGGCAAAGGGGACAGTGTCCATTGCCGCAACCATTAGACCGATTACCTCCATGCACCGAGCCACAGAAGGCTGAGGATTGGCCTGAAGAACTCGAAAGGAATTCAAAAGTTTTAACTTCCTGACCTCCGTCAGAAAGATTTTCATTTCTATCGAGTCTATTATTGTTCCCAGGAAGGGAACCCTTGTGACCGGGGACAGAGAACTTTTTTCTACGTTCACCTTCCACCCGTGAAATCTTAGAAAGGCCAACACAATGCCTGTATGTGCCTTTGCTCTGTGAAAAGATTACGCTTGTATTAAGATATCGTCTAGTTAAGGTGCTACTGCAATGCCCCGCGGTCTTAGAACCGCTAGAAGGGACCCTAGCACCTTCGTGAAAATTCTTGGAGCGGTGGCCAACCCGAAGGGAAGAGCCACAAACTGATAATGCTTGTCCATGAAGGCGAACCTTAGGAACTGATGGTGATCCTTGTGGATAGGAATATGCAGGTACGCATCCTTTAAATCCACGGTAGTCATATATTGACCCTCCTGGATCATCGGTAAGATTGTCCGGATAGTTTCCATCTTGAATGATGGAACTCTGAGAAATTTGTTTAGGATTTTTAAGTCCAGAATTGGCCTGAAAGTTCCTTCCTTTTTGGGAACTACAAACAGGTTTGAGTAAAAACCCCGTCCTCATTCTGCAGTTGGGACTGGGTGTATTACTCCCATCTTTAAAAGATCTTCTATGCAAAGTAAGAATGCCTGTCTCTTTGTCTGGTCTAAAGACAAGCGAGACATGTGGAACCTTCCCCTTGGAGGAGGGTCCTTGAATTCCAGAAGGTACCCCTGAGAGACAATTTCTAATGCCCAGGGATCCAGAACATCTCTTGCACAGGCCTGAGCAAAGAGAGAAAGTCTGCCCCTTACTAGATCCGGTCCCGGATCGGGGGCTACCCTTTCATGCTGTCTTGGTAGCAGCAGCAGGCTTCTTGGCCTGTTTACCCTTGTTCCAGCCTTGCATGGGTTTCCATGCAGGTTTGGACTGGGAAGCGTTAACCTCTTCCTTAGTGGCTGTAGAAGTAGAAGCGGGTCCGTTCCTGAAGTTGCGAAAGGAACGAAAATTAGACTTATTTTTAGCCTTGAAAGGTCTATCTTGTGGAAGGGCATGGCCCTTTCCTCCAGTAATATCAGAAATAATCTCTTTCAACTCTGGCCCGAAAAGGGTCTTACCCTTGAAAGGAATATTAAGCAATTTTGTTTTGGACGACACATCCGCCGACCAAGATTTTAGCCAAAGCGCCCTGCGCGCCACAATTGCAAAACCAGAATTTTTCGCCGCTAATTTAGCTAACTGAAGAGCGGCATCTGTAATGAAAGAATTAGCCAACTTCAGGGCGTGAATTCTGTCCATAACCTCATCATAAGGGGTCTCCCTCTGTAGGGAGTTCTCTAGTTCCTCAAACCAAAAAGCCGCTGCAGTGGTTACAGGAATAATGCAAGAAATTGGTTGAAGAAGAAAACCTTGTTGAACAAATATTTTCTTAAGCAAACCTTCCAATTTTTTATCCATAGGATCTTTGAAAGCGCAACTGTCTTCTATTGGTATAGTGGTGCGCTTAGCTAGTGTTGAAACTGCCCCCTCCACCTTAGGGACCGTCTGCCACGCGTCCCTTCTGGGGTCAACAATGGGGAACATTTTCTTAAATATAGGGGGGGGGGAACAAAAGGTACACCTGGTCTCTCCCACTCCCTGGTCACAATATCCGCCACCCTCTTAGGTATCGGAAATGCATCAGTGTGTACCGGGACCTCTAAGAATTTGTCCATTTTACACAATTTTTCTGGGACCACCAAGGGGTCACAATCATCTAGCGTAGCTAAAACCTCCTTAAGCAGGGCGCGGAGGTGCTCTAGCTTAAATTTAAATGCTATAGTATCTGGCTCTGCCTGCTGAGCAACTTTTCCTGAGTCAGAAATTTCTCCCTCAGACAGGCCCTCCCTCACCGCCAAGTCAGATTGATGTGAGGGCACTACAGATAAATTATCCGCTGCGTCTGATTGCTCATATTCTGTATTTAAAACTGAGCTATCGCGCTTTCTTGGAAATGCTGGCAGTTTGGATAAAAAAGCTGCGAGAGAATTATCCATGACTGCTGCTAATTGCTGCAAAGTAACAGGGATCGATGCGCTAGATGTGCTGGGCATCGC
Source organism: Bombina bombina (assembly GCF_027579735.1). Lineage (NCBI taxonomy): Eukaryota > Metazoa > Chordata > Amphibia > Anura > Bombinatoridae > Bombina > Bombina bombina. The sequence goes on along the minus strand of NC_069503.1, from coordinate 633,550,126 downwards.
CTGCGCGGGCATAACTGGTGTTGACACAGAAGGGGAAGATAAAATACTCTCCTCGTTACCTTCAGCTAAAGATACATCTTGGGCTACATTTTTAAGTGTCATTGTATGGTCCTTAAACTGCTTGGACGCTATAGCACACTTCAAACATAAATTCAATGGGGGTACCGCCATGGCTTTTAAACATATAGAACAAGCGCTATCTGAAGGCTCAGACATGTTTGACAGACTTAGACAGCACTAAAATGCAATAAAAAATACTTTTGACAAAAACGTTACTGTGTCTTTAAATAATAAAAGTGCACACTTTATTACCAAAACATCAAATAACCATCAAGGAAACATCCGATTTTAATGAAATTTTCACCACATTATGCTTTGAAAAGATTGCACACAAATTTTCAGCTCAATTAACCTCTTAATGCCCAAACCGGAGCTAAAACATGAATTTGACCGTTTAAACACACTACAGTAATATGCCACAGCTTCTGCTGAGGCTTTTACCGTCCTTAGGGATTGCATGAGGCTGCATGAACTGTCTTGTCAAAAACAACTGCGCAACTGAGGCGCGAAAATGAGGCCTCCTCCCTCTGCATTACAAAGTGCTGGGGCCTTTATGAGGAGATTAGGAGTCTAATCAAATGCCAGGCAAATAAAAAAAACCCATAAGCGTTTTTATAAATCACAAAAACACCTAAACTATAAATAATTATGCTAAGAAGCAATCGATTAAGCCCAAAATAGTGTCAACCAGCAACTAAGCCCTTTATTTAAGCCATTATTTTATACATAGTCTAAAAAACATGGCTTACCTTCCCCTATGGGGATTACTGACAGTCTTCTAGCATTACTGGGTTTTGTTAGAAAAATGACTGATCATACCTGAAGCAGTTAAGCCTGCAAACTGTTCCCCCCAACTGAAGTTCTCCTGTATTCAACAGTCCTGCGTGGAAACAGCAATGGATTTTAGTTACTGATGCTAAAATCATAGTCCTCTCAGCAGAAATCTTCATCACTTTCTGCTTCAGAGTAAATAGTACAAGCCGGCACTATTTTAAAATAACAAACTTTTGATAGAAGAAATAAAAACTACAAACTAACACCACAAACTCTTTACCACCCCCGTGGAGATGCTACTTGTTTAGAGCGGCAAAGAGAATGACTGGAGGGGGCGGAGCCTGAGGGGAGCTATATGGACAGCTCTGCTGTGTGCTCTCTTTGCCACTTCCTGTAGGGATTGAGAATATCCCACAAGTAAGGATGAAGCCGTGGACCGGACACACCAATGTAAGAGAAAAGAAACTCTTAAGTTACAGCAAAGCAAAAACAAACAAACAACTGAATAATACAAAATTAAGAAATAAAGCTCTGGGGCTTAATTTTTTACTCGAAATCATCGGGGGAATTATCACTCCGAACAGAAATCTGGAAGCTTCCACCTGAAGTTTCCAACAATCTCGACCATCAAAGTCGATAGTATCAAAAATCCCATGTGAAGAAGCATCTTTAACAACCCAGAGCTCTGAAAAACAACAACTATCCAGAACAGAATAGCAAAGTAAAAGAAAACAGGAAAACACCCTGAGAAAGGAGAGTGCAAACAAGAAACAGGTCCTGCCTGTCATACGACACAATCCCCCATAGAGCTCGGAACTGGGATTCTAAATAAACAACAAAAGAAAAACAAGACAAGGAATAGGATCCTAGCCCCTCATCTAGTTAATATCAATATCAGATTTAGAGGACTGAGATTCAACTAACGGATCAGTACTGGGAACCTCTAACAACGCCAAAACCTCTTTTCAGAGTAAACGCAGGCGTGCCAATCTAAATCTAAATGCTAAGCCCTCCACAGTCGGAGGACCCAAGTCAGCAGATTCCGACCCTGGAGGTTCTCCCTCTGAGGCCTCAGAGGGAACCGCATCCCCAGAGGACTGATTGGACACAATCGTTATTTTACAAGAATGACCAGGGACATGAGAACCCTAATTACTCCTTCGCTTACGCATAGAAGGAATAGGTAACATCGCTAATGCCGCAGAGATGGCCCTGCGGAACTGCGTAGTAACCTCTGGTGGATGGAAACAAACCCCTTACAGGCGGGAAAACTGCATATGTAGGAACAGAATCTAGGGAACACACCTCACTGGACGAAGAATCCTTAGAAGCGGTCTCTAACATCTCAACATTGGTTGATGAGAACACCCTATTGCGGCAGACGGAACATAATTGAGAGGGCTGGATTACTCGGGCCTTCTCACAAATATACACAGGTATCAAATTCTGTATCGGAGGGATCCCCCTCTAAAATATCAGAATCCTCCATAAACTCGTCTATATCAAATTATAGCAAGGAAAAACAACTGGCACCTTATACCCCCAATGGCTGGGGGACTCACCACGTCCTATGACCCAGATAGAGAAGATGCTCCTCTCTACAGACACTCGGTCAGGAATCGGAAGGAAAAACTTGACCACTCCCGGTCACATGGTGCACATGCAGGGCCTGGCTCTGCTAAGGAAAAAGCGTGCCATCTTAATATAAAGAAACTGCGCAGCTCTCAAATGAAAATAACCTGTACGTTCCGTATCAGCCTAAGAGCCCAAACGTTCTTACACATAAGCAGTCGAAATCACATAAAAAATATGATTAAAAATCCCCACTGTTCAATAATCCCCCTCAGGAGATATTAACCCTTGATTCCATAAAGATAAAGGAGTCCCACTGTGACCCTGTCTTCTATCGTTAACATGTAAGTAATGAAACGATCTTACCGGAATCTATGCCGTGGAATAGCGACATGGTCCTTCAAGTTTGACAGATTGTAGCAGCGCTTCTGGCATGGACTTGAGTGAAGAAAGCAGGCAGCGAAACTCGTCAATGCTGATTGCTTAAGGAGCTGTTAATATGAGTCTGGATGGATTCACAGAACGTTTCTCCCTGCATCTCCAAACTCTGGGGCATATTTATCAAGGTCTGGCAGACCTGATCCGACACTGCGGATCAGGTCCGCCAGACCTCGCTGAATACGGCGAGCAATATGCTCCCGTATTCAGCATTGCACCAGCAGCTCACAAGAGCTGCTGGTGCAACGCCGCCCCCTGCAGACTCGCGGCCAATGGGCCGCCAGCAGGGGGGTGTCAATCAACCCGATCGTACTCGCCAGAAACATGGCCCTTCAAGCTCAGTACGGAGCTTGATAAATATGGGCCTCTAACTTTAATCAATGCTCTCATTGAGAGGCTGACAAGACTACTTAAAACTCCAGTCCCATCCCGAAGAGTACTGCCCTCCATAAGAGACTACTCCGAATCTTCTGACACTTCTCTGCCATCCTCCTGTGACAAAAAGCAAAGAATGACTGGGGGATGAGGGGAGTGGGGGAGGTACTTAAGCCTTTGGCTGGGGTGTCTTTGCCTCCTCCTGGTGGCCAGGTTCTGTATTCCCACAAGTAAGGAATGAAGCCGTGGACTCTCCTCATATTAAGCTGGAAACAACAATTATGCTTTGTACTTATATTTCTGTATGTTTTTTTGGGGCATCCAGTGTACTTAAATTATGATTTGCACTGTGCATATTTAGTAATTTACACACAAATTTTAAGTTTTTGATAAAATAAGATTAAGTATATCAGTGTAAAAAATAAATAATAATTGTAAACAATAAACCATCTAGCATAATTTAGAAGAGAATCGGATTGGATAAATATCAATGTTTTTTAAAAACAAAATAAAATCTTTTTTTTACTATTTAAATATAATTTTTATTTATTAAATATGATTTTTTTTATTATTAAATAGGATTTTTTTTTAAATAAAATGATTTTTGTGGAAAAATGTAAACATAGTTTCTTTTTAAGGAACATTATAATCTAAAGATTATTCATCATGAAATATAGATGCTTTTAATTATATAGGAAGATACTGTGTATTTATGGCTGCAATGTTTAATTTTTTTGGTAAATTAATTCTATTAATCCGTTCACAACGTCATGCTTTCCCAGAAGTTTCTGTAAGCTTACTTTGAGCATTTTTTCTATCTTGAAAACAATGTAGTACTCCTGAGTACTACATAGACTCCATTTCCAAACAGACTTCGGATTTGACAGTCATGTATGAACTTTACTAAAGCCTTTTAACAGCTTGTATCACACTGCGTTTTTACTACCGTATTGTTTACTGGGGGCATAAAATGTTAGCAGAATTACTGTTGTATCCTAGCATTTGAATTGTTTAAATAAATTCAGTATCACGCTATGGATCTGTGTCTGTTCTTTTTCATAAAACTGGTCCTGCCTGGCTGAGGAAATAAATTTATCTTACTCCAAAAAAAGCAATTGAAGCACAACGATCTCTGTGCCCCAGAGGCTCTCCTTATAGTATGCGGCACTTACCTCATACTATTGAGGTAACTTATTGTAAGTAGGAATTCAGAAGGGGAAATTTGAAAAAATACATCTATTTTGTAAACTGTGTGAACTCTGTGCATTTGTACATTGCCCTTAAAGGGACACTAAACCCATTTTTTTTCTTTAATGATTTGGATAGTGCCTGCAATTTTAAGCAACTTTCAAATTTACTCCTATTATCAATTTTTCTTCAATTTCTTGCTATCTTTATTGAAAAAGCAGGAAATGTAAAGCTTAAGAGTCGGCCAATTTTTGGTTCAGAACCTGGGTTATGCTTGCTTATTAGTTTGCTAAATGGAGCCACCAATAAGCAAGCACTATCCATGGTGCTGAAACTAAAATGGGCTGGCTTCTAAGTTTTAAATTCCTGCTTTTTAAATAAAGATAGCAAGAGAACGAAGAAAAATTGATACTAGGAGTAAATTAGAAAGTTTCTTAAAACTGTGTGCTCTAGCTGAACCATGAAATAAAAAAATTGGGTTTAGTATCCCTTTAAGATTTCCAATAACATTACCTATTGTACACAAGTGTTAGTGCTGTCCCACCCCTTTCAACTATATCTCTACTTCTTTTATTCTCTTGTGGGAGCCTAGTCTACAATAATATTTGGGATAGCAGTCATAACTAAAACAGAATATTAATTTCCATCCCATTTTACACTGGGTTGTAACAACTTCAACTACATACATATATTATATATATATATTTATATATATATATATATATATATATATATATATATATACACACACACGCACAAATATATATATATATATATATATATATACACACACATATACAGTATATATATATAGTATGGTAATAACTTCAACTACATACATAATATATATATAAATATATATATATACACATATATATATATATACACACATATATATATATATATATATATATATATATACACACATATACACACACCACACATACATACACATATTTGTTCATCTGTATACACTGTCATCTGCAGAATTATTTCCCTTCAAATGCTCCAACTAAAAAAATTAATATAGTTGTATTTATAAACGTGTGTGTGTGTGTAGGGAGATATTTACATACATACATATACACACATGGGACGTTAGGGCACTACTGAGGACGGCTGTGTACGATCGTGAAAGTAAGTTTTTAAATCAGCTACCGGTTGCGCAGAAGTGGTACCGGGCCGTGTTTCCTCTACATCCTTTTCTAATCTAGGTTAGCACTGTAGCGCGCAACACTTAGTAAAGTGTGCACAGGTTTAAGCTACTTTTACTTCTGAGTTCCAACGCTAACAGAGTAGCTTGCATATTGTCCCATCACCTTCTGAACTGCTGATAAGCAATCAGCTCCTTAAAAGTTCCTGCCGCCTCTCCTGCAACTGACCCACCCACATGAGTTACCAAGTAAACTCAGACACGGCTATGCATCTTTCACATCCTTACCTCATCACGCAGGCTGTTGATGGTATTGTAGTCAAGATGCTGCTGAAGGTAGGTCCAGCTGAGTGACTGAGAACGTGGCTAGGTGATGAGACACTTGCAGTGTTAATAGTTTTTATAACAAAGGGGAATATGCCATTACACAAACATTAAACAGTGACCATGTAAACTGTCACACACAGACATGAGGCATAGGCAGTCCCCATACATGGTGGCATTATAAACATATGTGGTTACACAGACATGTGACTCAGAGCGGTAAATAACACAGTATAAATACCAATAGAAAAATATTTGCAGACTTCACCTATTTATTGTATCCAAAGTATACAGATCATTTTCATTATTATGTCATACCAACAAATGTCTGCCGCGTCTCCCATACCACCAGGCACACTTCCTCCGAGTTATATATGTAAATAGCACAGTACAAGAGTGGTATATGTGTTGTTGGAAGGACAGGGATAATTATACCATTAAATTATATATAAATGTGTGCCAGCTTAGCAAGATGGTTTATATGGTGATGGATTTGCATTTCTGATTATATAAAATCAAAGGAAGAGAGAGAGATAGACTGGGATATCTTAAATCAGTCTTAAGGGCATAATATTATTTAACAGTTTTCAAGTCTTATATACATACACATATTGTGGTATCAGTGTCTTTGTGTGAGAAAATGTGAGTGTGTTTGCTTGTGTGTGTGTGTGTGTGTTTGCTTGTGTGTGTGTGTGTTTGTGTGTGTGTGTGTTTGCATCTGTGTAAGTGTTTGTGCCTGTATGTTCGTCTGTGTGTGTTTGTGTCTCTGTGTATGTGAGTGTGAGTGAGAGTGTGTATTTGCATCTGTGTTAGTGTTTGTGTCTTTATGTTAGTCTGTGTGTGTTTGTGTCTGTGTGTATGTGAGTGTGAGTGTTTATAAGTGCATATACTTTAATATGTGCGGTTATGTACTGTGTTATACATTTGACGAAACTAGAGGCTTCAGATGTAACCCAATGAATATTGCTGTCTGTCTATCACTGGTGTTGGATCTCACTAATTATAGAGCCCCTTCTACATGATGTACAGACAAAGGCTAAAAACTGTTTACAATTCATTTTTAAGTCAGACTCATAAATGATCATTTTAAAATGCACTAATTGCAACTTTAAACATTACATTTCTCAGCCTCCTTCCCATGTGTAGTGTTGTCACTCAGTGAGACTTGCAAAGTCCAGGAGGTGGAAGGCTGTTATTTTTTGTAGGGGGGGGGGGGTGCATTTTGGATTATTGCCCTGGGAGCTAGATTGTCTGGTAACTGCCCTGTTATACATACAACAATGTTTAAAAAAAATATTATTGGAGCACTTGGAGGGAAATAAATCTGCGGATGACAATGTATACAGCTAAACATATATATGAAGACTCTGATGGGTTGTGAAACAATAGCTTAATGTCGCTGATGTCATTGCACCATATAAAAAGAAACAGAATATAGCACTCTAGTTGAAAGTAGCAATATTTACTTATATATAACTAAAATTAAACATTTGCGTTGAAGAAAGATGATACAACCAAGCAAAGGTACGTTTCACATCTGCTTAATCATTATCCTGAGAAACGTTGCTTGGGTGTATCAGCGCGGTCATCATGACTAGACATTAGTAATGACTTGTGCACCTGTCCTACTAATTTACAGAACTTATTTTTAACAGGCTTAAGATGATGACATCTTTCCTTTTGATAGAATGCTTTTATGGGTCTGGTGTTTAAAGCTTTTATTTAGCTGCGTGTTTTTTTTAGTGCCTTCACATTTAAAAATAATGATATGATGCTGTTATAATAAACAGGAAAGCGATCAGACAACTCTTTTGTGGCCTACTTGATAAAAGAGATAACATTGGAGAGAAAGGAATGGGCTGATGTTCTCCATTTTAAAATAGTAATTGTATACAAAATTGTAGTAGACAGATTTAAGAATCACAGTATATATATATATATATATATATATATATATATATATATATATATATATATATATACACACACACTGTGATTCTTAAATCTATCTACTACAATTTTGTATACAATTACTATTATATATATAGTATTTAATAAAAAATGTGAAATTACAGATTTTTTTTTTTGTACATCCCCATTTATTAGATATGTATTGAGGATAAACCATTTAAATAGGCATTCAAATTAATATGCATAACATATTTAACAGAAAATAAATGTTTTAAAATAATTTAAAAATGTCTTTTACCAAGACAATGAGCAGGGTTTTGCAGTCAGAAATAAACAACCTAATTATATTTCTCTTATCACCTTTGATTGAGAAAATGTATGAACACAGTTCTAACCAATCACTGTGTAGTATGGAGATGCGTCATGCAAAGTGTAGCATATCAAGTACTAGACGTGCACCTTCAAAAAATGTGTTTTGGCCTAAATATTTGTTTACTTAATTTTCAATTATTTATTTTGTATAAAAATGTGTTCATTTGCTTATTCGTTTCAAGCGAATATTCGTTAATATATTAGTTTAATGCAAACAGTAGTTACAGAACATAAAAAAAATAATTATGAAAAATTTCAAATTTTATTATACAGAAATCAAATAATTCCTTTCTTATTAAATTTAAAGGGACACTGTACCCAAAAAAATTATTTCATGATTCAGATAGAGCATGCAATTTTAAGCAACTTTCTAATTTACTCCTATTATCAAATCTTCTTTATTCACTTGGTATCTTTATTTGAAATGCAAGAATGTAAGTTTAGATGCCGGCCCATTTTTGGTGAACAACCTAGGTTGTCCTTGCTGATTGGTGGATAAATTCATCCACCAATCAAAAACTGCTGTCCAGAGTGCTGAACCAAGACAAAAAGCTTAGATGCCTTTTTTTCATATAAAGATAGCAAGAGAACGAAGAAAAATTGATAATAGGAGTAAATTAGAAAGTTGCTTAAAATTGCATGCTCTATCTGAATCACAAAAGAAAACTTCTGGGTACAATGTCCCTTTAATAATACTGTATGAGACAGAAACAAATAGTAAGAAATATGTTTTTTTTTTTTGTACAGCTTAAAGAAGTAAAGTCGCCTGCAGCAGTGTTGGATTGCAGCCTACTACATGGAATAAAGTCAAGAAGACAAAAATCACTTGCACTCTTGCGTCACATAGGTACAAATATATTAACCAAGAGGTCACACACCAAATCTCAAAATGGTTCTGATCAGAGCTAGCCCCGGCAAATGGGAAGTAAGGATAGGGTAAGAAATTGCACACGTAACACTGACAGGCTGCTTAAAGGGACATGAAACATTTTTTTTTCTTTTATTATTCAGATAGAAAATACAATTTTAAAAAGTTTCCAATCTACTTTTATTATCAAATTTGCTTCATTCTCATGTTATTCTTTGTTGAAGAGATACCTATATAGCTAGCGTGCACGTGCCTGGAGCCCTACATGACAAAAAAAATAGTGCTGCCAACAAGTGCCCTTGCTAATGTACAACACTGTTGCAAAACTGCTGCTGTATAGTGCAACAGTCACGTGCACACTTACATCCCTGCTTTTCAACAAAGGATAACAAGTAGACAGAGAAAATGTGACAATAGAAGTAAATTGGAAAGATGTTTAATATTGTATGCTCTATCTGAATCATGAAAGAAAATTGAACACAAAATCAAGAGATGTTTAATGTCTTTACCATCAAAGCCATACATGCATACAGATTTATTTACACAGAACAATTGCGTACTACTTTGATGTTTTTTGCAGCCCTCAGTCACATACTGACATTTTTTAAGTCATATTTTTCTTTAAATTAAATTCACAGTTGGGCAGGTTACAGAACAAGAATACAGTGAATAGATATAGGCTGCACTGTTTACAAAGTTTCAGCCCATAGTAACAAATATGCGCTAATTAATGTAGAAATGAATCCGATTTCTTTCAAACTTACGTTAACTCTGAAGCACTGTTGAGAGCCATCCAAGAAGCGCACGTTGCAAATCACCTCTGACCTATTTTTTTCCTTTGGAAGTTCAGTCGCTCGTATGTTGTTAATCCTCCCACCCAAAGCACGCAGACGGGAGTTCATAACTAGTAAAGAGCAGCCTACAATTAAAAATAAGAACAATTTAATCGAAATAGAATCAATTCTGCGCTTCTTTCACAGAAATTCCTACATTTCTTCTTTGCTCTGCATAAACAAATATTCTTTACACCCACACACTGCTGCACTGGCCTGATCTTGTCTTTTATAGTTCCCCTTTATTTTACAGAAAATGTTCGTGACATTCTCATATAAGTGTAATACATTTTTTTTAATCTTTATGAAAAAAAGCTATAAATTATCAAAACTTTGTAAAATTCACATTTAAAGGGACAGTCTACACTAAAATTGATATTGCTTAGAAAGATAGATAACGCCTTTACTACCCATTCCCCAGCTTTGCACAACCAAAATTGATATATTAATATACTTTATAACATTTTAACCTCCAAATTTCTGCCAGTTTCTGAGCCACTACAGACAGCTTCTTATCACATGCTTTTTTAATTTGCTTTTCACAACAGGTGACTGCTAGTTCACGTGGTCCATGTAGATAACACTGTATTCACGCCAGAGGAGTTATTTAAGAGTTAGCACAACACAGCACTAATTGGCTAAAACGCAAGTCAATAGATAATAAATACAAAGTCATGTGATCAGGGGGATGTCAGAAGATGCTTAGATACAAAGTAATCACAGAGGTAAAAAGTATATTAATATAACCATGTTGACTGTGCAAAACTGGGGAATGGGTAATAAAGGGATTATCTATCTTTTAAAACGATACAAATTATATTGTAGTCTATCCCTTTAAGTGACTATATATTTATCAAATTCAGTAATCATTTAACACTGTATGCAAGAATAGAAGAAGGGGTTACCCCAACATAGGCCATGGCGTAGGGTTGATTGGAGGTCAAGAGTGGGGGGTTAGGATAGGGTGTTTTAAAAGCTGGGGTAGTGGAAGTTGGCATCAATCAAGTGTGAACTTGCAAATGAGACGCACCTGTCCTCCCTTTGTTGAGATTTGTGGCAGCCTAAATGGGGTGGGGTGCTTGCCTTATTTGGAAACTTAAAAAGGGACATAAAACCAACATTTTTCTTTCATGATTCAGATAAAGCATGCAGTTTTAAACTAATTTACTTCTATTATCATAATTTATTTGTTCTCTTGGTATCTTGTGTTGTGTCTGGGACACTGTATGGCAGCAGTTTAGCCAGAATGTTATCTGTTTGCAAGAGAACTAGATAGCAGCACTATTTCCAACTAGGTATCTCTTCAAAAAAAGAATACAATGGGACAAATCAAATTTGATAATAGAAGTAACTTGTAAACTTTTTTTTTTTTAAATTGTATACTATGTCTGAAATAGAAAAGAAAATGTTTGGGTTTCAAATCCTTTAAAATTGTATTCCTAATGAGAGAAACATTGGGGTGGGTGTAACAGTCACTGCACTGTGATAAAATTACTGTACGGAGGGAGTGGGCAGGGCCCTACACTGCAGAAAAGATATGAAGATGAAGGGAGAGGGAGGGATGGAGTGCTGCACTACAGAAAAAAGTTTGGGATGGAGTGGGGGCCTATAAGTAACAATCGCAGGGAGGGGGGAGGACCACTACACTACTGATTTTTTTTTAAAATAAATAAATTAAAAAAACAAACTATAGACCGACGGCTACCAGTAACAAAGATGTCCACCATTAGTCTGACAGGGCATGGTTACAGCGCAGTTTGGGCAGGATCAGGTAGGTGGGAGGGTTGAGGAGGGATCACTACACTGCAGAAAAAAGCCCTTAACTGCATACTGGCAGACTGTCTGCCAGTACCTAAGATGGTGGAGATAAGTGTGGGGAGCGAGAGTGCTGTTTGGGAAGGTTCAGGGACATGGGAGGTGTAAGGTAGAGAGGGTTATATCTAGATTACAGTACTATTTCCCATACTATCTAACTGTGGTGCACAGCTGTAATTAGCAGCCTTCTAATTACCAAAAAAACAATGGCAAAAACATAAATTATGCTTACCTGATCATTTTATTTCCATCGTGGGGAGGAGAGTCTACGGCTTCATTCACTACTTGTGGAAAATTAAGAACCTGGCCACCAGGAGAAAGCAAAGACATCCTAGCCAAAGGCTCCCCCACTTCCCTCATCCCCCAGTCATTCTGCCAAGGGAACAAGGAACAGTAGGAGAAATATCAGGATATAAATGGTGCCAGAAGAACAAAAAATAAATTTAGATCCGCCCACTGGAGCCACGGGCGGGAGCCGTGGACTCTCCTCCCCACGATGGAAATAAAATTATCAGGTAAGCATAATTTATGTTTTCCATCTAAAGGGGAGGAGAGTCCACGGCTTCATTCATTACTTGTGGGAACAAATACACAAGCTCTAGAGGACACTGAATGAAAAACGAAAGGGCAAAAAGAAGGCGGACCCTAATCTAAGGGCACCACAGCCTGTAAAACCTTTCTCCCAAAAACTGCTTCCGCCGAAGCAAAAACTTCAAATTTGTAAAATCTTGTAAAGGTATGTAAGGAGGACCAGATAGCCGCCTTACAAATCTGCTCCATAGAGGCCTCATTCATGAAGGCCCAAGCAGAAGCCACAGCTCTAGTTGAATGAGCCGTGATCCTCTGAGGAGGCTTATGTCCCATTGTCTCATAGGCTAAGCAAATCATGCTCCTCAACCAAGAGGACAAAGAAGTTGAAGAGGCTTTCTGCCCCTTGCGCTTCCCCGCATACACCACAAAAAGAGATGCAGATTGTCTGAAATCCTTTGTAGCCTGAAGATAAAACTTCAAGGCTCGAACCACATCCAAATTATGAAGTAACCTCTCCTTAGGAGAAGAGGGGTTAGGACACAAAGAAGGAACTACTATTTCCTGATTGGTGTTACGGTTAGACACAACTTTGAGAAGAAATCCCAAACCAGTGCGAAGAACAGCCTTTTAAGCGTGAAAGACTAAATAAGGAGGCTCAAATTGCAAGGCCGCCAGCTCAGAGACTCTGCGAGCCGATGCAATAGCCAACAGAAAGAGAACCTTCCAGGAAAGAATCTTAATGTCAATAGAGTGCATAGGTTCAAACGGAACCCTCTGCAACACCCTCAGAACCAAGTTCAAGCTCCAAGGAGGAGCGAACTGTCTAAAAACATGCCAGATTCAAGACAGGGCCTGAACAAAAGACTGAATATCCGGAAGCTCAGCAAGCCTCATGTGCAAAAAATCTGTCCCTTCAAGGAACTGGCGGCAAGCCCCTTCTCCAGTCCCTCCTGGAGAAAGGACAGACTCCTGGATACCCTAACCTTGTGCCAAGGATATCCATGCTTCTCACACCAGGACGAGTAAGTCCTCCACACCTTATGATAGATGCGACGAGTGACCGGCTTCCTAGCCTGAACGAGAGTATCAATCACTCTCTCAGAAAACCCTCTCCTGGCCAAGACTAAGCGTTCAATCTCCACGCAGTCAGCCTCAGAGAATCTAGATTTTGATGTTGAAAGGGAATCTGCATCAACAGATCCCTGCAACAAGGTAACCTCCATGGAGGAGAAGATTATATCCCCACCAGATCCCGCAAACCACGACGGAGCAATTAGAATAGCAGAAGCTTGCTTTTGCTTGATGCGGGCCTCTACAGGAGGTAGAAGTGGCAACGGTGGAAAAATGTAAACTAGGATGAACCCCCAAGGCACCGCTAAGGCATTTATCAGCTCTGCCTGGGGATCCCTGGACCACGGTACATATCTGGGTAGCTTGCAATTGAGTCTGGACACCATGAGTTCCATCTCCGGCGTCCCCCATCTGTGACAAATTTCCGCAAACACCTCGGGATGGAGAGACCATTCCTCCGGATGGAAGGATTGCCTGATGAGAAAATTTGCTTCCCAGTTGTCCACACCCAGAATGTGGATTGCTGAAAGCAAACAGCTGTGGGACTCTGCCCATTCCAATATCCGAAAAACCTCCCTCATTGCAAGGGAGCTTCTCCCCCCCCCGATGGCTGATGTTAGCCACCAAGGTAATGTTGTCTGTCTGGAACCTGATGAAGCTGAATGACCCCAGAGGAGGCCATGCCTTCAGAGCATTGTAGAAAGCTTGAAGTTCCAGAATATTGATAGGGAGGAGAGACTCCTCTCAAGACCACTTTCCCTGAGCCATCCTGGCACCCTAAACATCTCCCCATCCTGCCAGACTCGCGTCCGTGGTCACAATCTCCCAGGATGGTCTCAGGACGGATGTCCCTTGGGACAGTTCTGATCAGATCCACCAAGAGAGGGAGTCCCTCGTACGATCATACAGAGAAATCTGTTGGGATAAGTCTGTATGATCGCTGCTCCACTGTCTCTACATGCACAACTGAAGAGGTCTTAGATGGAACTTGGCAAATGGAATGACATTGATCCTGGACACCATGAGCCAGATCACCTCCATACTCTGAGCCACAGAGGGACTTGAGGAGGACTGAAGGGCAAGACAGGTGGACGCAATCTTCCTGCGTCGCTGATCTGTGAGAAATATCCTTATGGATATAGAATCTATTATCGTTCCCAGGAACTCCATCCTGTTGCTGGGAATCAGGGAGCTCTTTCCTGAGTTTATCTTCCAACCATGAGATTGGAGCAAAAGAAGGGACCTCGAGTGATCCTCCGTGAGACTGAACGACGGCACCTGGACTAGGATGCTGTCCAGATAGGGCGCCACAGCAATGCCTCTGGATCTAGCTACAACAAGTAGCACCCCCAGAACCTTTGTGAAGACTCTCGGGGCTGTCGCCAGACCAAAGGAAAGGGCCACAAACTGGAAATGTTAGTCCAGAAACACAAATCTCAGGAACCTGAAATGATCCCTGTGGATTGGCACATGAAGGTAGGAATCCTTCAAGTCTATTGTCATCATTAACTGCCCCTCTTGAACTAGGGGCAGAATAGATCTGATCGTTTCCATTTTGAACGATGGAACAGCCAGAAACTTTTTTAAACATTTTAGGTCTAGAATCGGGCGGAACGTGCCCTCCTTCTTTGGGACCACAAAAAGGTTTGACTAGTACCCTAAACTCCTTTCTGCTGGGGGTACTGGTACAATAACTCAGAGAGAAGAGAGATCCCTCACACATTCTAGAAATGTGTCTCTCTTTTCTGGTCTGGAAGACAGGTTTGACAGAAGGAATCTGAACCCTATCCTGTATCCCTGGGCGATAACCTCCAGAACCCAAGGGTTCTGAACATCCTGCAACCAGGCCTCTTAGAAGAGAGATAATCTGCCCCCTACTTGGTCCGGTGACCGGTCGGAGGTCGCCCCTTCATGACGACTTTGTGTCGGCAGGCTTCTTGTTCTGCTTGGACTTAATCCAAGACTGAGCTGGCTTCCAAGTGCCCTTGAACTGATCTGCTTTTGCGGCAGGCTGCTGGCATTAGGCCTTGTCCACACGACAGGGAAGAAAAGTAGATCTCTTAGGCTTAACCTTCTTATCCTGCGGTAGGAAAGCGCCCTTGCCTCCTGTAACAGTGAATATGATCGAGTCCAATCCTGGACCGAACAGGATCTTTCCCTGAAAGGGAGGGGGGATAGCAGTCTAGACTTAGAGGTCATGTTCGCAGACCATGACTTTAGCCACAGAGCCCTGTGGGCTAGTACGGAAAAACCTGATACCTTAGCATTCAGGGGAATAAATTGCATATTTGCATCACAAATAAAAGAATTAGCGACCCTCAAGGCCTTAATTCTATCCTGTATCTCGTCGAGGGGAGTCTCCCTCTCGACCATGTCTGACAGAGATTCGGACCAATATGTCGCAGCTCCGGCTACCGCAGCTGCGGGCTAGAAAACAAGCCCTGTGTGTTGAAACATTTTTCTTAACATGTTTTCTAACTTTTTATCCATGGGCTCTTTAAACGACGAATTATCCTTAAGAGGAATCGTTGTCCGCTTTGCAAGCGTAGAGATAGCACCATCCACCTGAGGGACAGTCCCCCATAGCTCGAGCTGAGAGTCCGGGATGGGGAACAGCTTCTTAAAAGAAGAAGGGGAAAAGGAAAAACCTAATCTCCCATATTCATTCTTAATAATGTTAGCCATCTTAACAGGAACCAGGAAGGTCTGAGGCACCACCCTGTCCTCATATACTTTATCAAGCTTAGGAATCGAAGGTTCCTCCAGTAGTTTCGGTACCTCGAGAGTAGCAAGCACTTGCTTCAGCAAAAAGTGCAAATTTTCCATCCTAAACCTAAAGTCAAGCTGCTCCGCAGTTGGAGCTTTAGATGACAGACTCAGACCCAGAAGGAACGTCCTCCAGAGTCTGAGTCTTCCTTGTCAGCGGATAATCTTTCCAAAATATCCATTGGAGTATATGACCCCTGGGCCGGATTGCCATATTTATCCTTACGCTTGCGTTTAGCAGTACCTGTTAAGGCACTAGTCACTTTACACACCGCCGTTTGCAGTTCATCCGCAAAATATGGTGACCAACAGATCTCTCCAGTAGAAGAAATGGTCATGCCCTGGGGAACTGCATGTCTAATCAGAGATGAATGAAGAGAAGGCACCTCACGGGACGGGGAACCCTCAGAGGTGGACGTCTCAGTAGTACTAGACATCCTATTCTTTCTAGATGTAGTAACTTTATCAAGGCAAGTGGAACATAGTTGAGCAGGCTTATCTATCAGAACCTCCTCACAATAAACACAGGTATGAGACTTTGTTAAACAGGGAGTACCCTCTAACGCCTCAGAGTCCTCCATAGCTTGCGCCTTTAATACGGACTATATATAATATATAAAAAATGCCACCTTTATAACCTCCAATAGCCGGGGCACTCACCACCTTCTATGACCCGGACCACAGAAACCGTTTAGTCTCCTGCAACAGCTGGTCAAGCAGAGGAAGTCGAATAGGCCACACCCAGTCAGAAGGAATGCCTCGCAGGACCACCCTGCACTAGGGAGAAAAACACGCCAAATTGGCCGTGCAAATACTACCAGAAATTAAACTAAAAGTCCACCCATTGCCAGAGCCTCATCTCACTCATTTTGCAGCAATAACACAAACAATATTATGTACAGAACCTCTTCTGTTCAATAATAACCCTACCAGGGATATTAACCCTTAATTGCATAAAAATAAAAGGTATTACACTGTGACCCTGTCTTCTGCATTATCATTATGTGTATAAAAAATGAAACAATCTTACCAGAATCTATGTCATGGAACAGGAACATGGCCTCTCAAATGTGACAGTGTAGTAGCATCACTCCTGACATGGGCCTTAGTGTAGAAAGCAGGCAGCGAAACTCGTCAACAGATTGCTTATAGAGCTGTTAAACTGAGTCAAGATGGTTTCGCAGAAAGACTCTCCCTGCATCTCCTGACTCTAACTTTCACCCAAGCTCTCACTAAGAGGTTGACAGGACTATTTAAAACTCAAGTCCCATTCCAAAGAGTACTACCCTCCATAAGAGACTACTCTGAATCTTCCGACACTTCTCTGCCAACCTCCTGTGACGAAAGGCAAAGAATGACTGGGGGATGAGGGAAGTGGGGGAGGTATTTAAGCCTTTGGCTGGGGTGTCTTTGCCTCCTCCTGGTGGCCAGGTTCTTAATTTCCCACAAGTAATGAATGAAGCAGTGGACTCCCCTCCCCTTTAGATTAAAACCATACATGTCTGCTATTTCCAAACAAAGGGGATACCAGAGAAGCTTTTACAATCATTTGTGTCATAAATGCACAAGCGGTATGTGAATTTTACAAAGCTTGTGTAAAAGTTAACATTTTTTTTTTTTTTTTTTAAATATGATCCCATAACGCAGCAAAATGGTGGCATGAAATATACCAAAATGGGCCTAGGTCAATACCTTGGGGTGCCTACTTCAAAAATATATATTTTTCATAGGCAAAAAAAAAAAAAAAAAACAAGGCTCCATTTCTGTTTAAATGGAGTGATAGCAAAAATGCTAAAAATTCTCTGGTATTTTGGGCAAGTTTTTCTTTGAAATTTACGCTAGGTAACGGGTTAATGAGTATGACACTAAAGAACGTTAACATAAAAAATTGCACTAACTGTATATCATTATCTACACATTGAAGAAACATAAAAACAGTATATACATTAACATTAATTTGTTTTAAAGGGGGCACTGCCCTTATGTTTTCCGTCTTAAAGATTTATTGTTTTGTTTTTTCTTTTTAAATGGATGCCATGAATAATGCAACATTTTCTTATCACGCCTCTGGGAGATTTCCTTTTCAGCCATGATATTAGTGTAGGTTGTCCAAGTCCAAATCAACCAGTGAGCATATTTACTTCAGTCTGCATTTCTTGAATAAAATTAAATTAAAAGTCAAAGCTAATTTTATACAACTAATTTATGCAAAAAGATCATTAACATAATGTATGCATTTAGTTAAGAAAAATCCAAAGGTTAATTACAGACTTAATGATACTTTTCTGACTGTTAGAAGAGGAATAAGATTTAGGAATTAATATTTCACGATTGAAAACTGGCAAACAATGCAATATTGAAGCAAGTAAGGCCAGTAAAATGCTTGATTGTATTGGTAGAGGTATTTGCGGAAGGAATAGTAAGATTCTTATGTCACAATACAGATGACTAGTTAGGTTCTCTTCTTGAATATTGTGAACAGTTATGTAGGTCGTATCGCCAGAAGGATATAAATAAATTGGAATACACTGGAAGGCTACTAAAATAGTACATGGTTTAAAAAATAAAACAATCAAAGGCTCAATGACTTAAACATGTATAGCTTAGAGAAGAGAATGGAAAGAGTTGAAATTATAGGAACCTTTAAGTATATTAAGTGGCTTAAAGTTGAGGCTGAAAACATTTTTCACAAAAAGAGCAACACCAGAACAAGAGTTTTAACAGAAAGGATAGTTGATTCATGGAATAAACTTCCATTAGAGGTGGTTAAAGGACCATTAAATACAATAGACTTGCAATACAACACTTATTCTGAATTTCAAGCAAGCAGCAGATCTCCCCCCCCCCCCATTTGCCGGTCCCCCTGTATCATGTGACAGCTATCAGCCAATCACAGACTAGTATACGTTAGGGTTGCACCAATACCAAAACTAGTATTGGTACCGATTCCAAGTATTTGCATGAGTACTTGTACTCGCGCAAATGCACCGATACTTAAACCGATACCTCCAATTCCTACCCATATGCCAATTTGGGGCGTTTTTCAAACTGCATGTTTCCATTTCATTTTAACCTGGAGTGGAGACTTAACTGAAAATTATTCACTTCTGTTCTGCCAATACAAATTGCTGTTGCTTGTATTATTGTACATCAGAGCAGTGCTCCAAAAGGTGCTACTATACAGCTAGAAGCCAACCTGGGAGAAATCACTGTACCTCATTCAGACAAACCCCTGAAGTACTGGACAGTTAATAAACTGAGATTTAATGGGCCAAAAATATCTTTCTGACCTTTGCAGTAGTGTGAAAAGTAAAAGACTGTTCAGCTTAGCGTCGTGTCAAGGTATCTGTGAAGATTATTAAATAATATAATATATGTGTATATATATATATATATATATATATATATATATTATTTCATATATATAGGGCTGTTAACAACAACTGATCCATTTATTTGTAAGACATTAAATGCTTGGCTGACCACAGTTCAGTCCTCCCCCACTCAATATGCAAGATTACAATGCATCCAGGTGAGAAAAAAGGGAAGACATTTGGTCTAGTTAAGTTCAGACAGTCAATTCAAAGAAAGACAGTTACTTCAAAGCGAAATTAGCATTTTGAGATCCCTCAGATGTGTATGCCCAAGATGAGTGATAAACTTAATTAGACATGGCTTAAGTGTATGCAAGATGTTAAGTGCCTCCTATCGCGATGAATCCACAAATTCTAGACAATGAAAGTTGGCCAGGCAGAGACACATGTTACATTGTAGCTGTTTGAATTCATTTTTTTGAAATACAGCTGGTATAATTTTAAATACTATATAACAATGTGTAATCTGCTGTGTTTTTATATGAATATAAGGGAATACTCAAATGAACATGTATATTCAGACACACATTAAATATGAACATGAAAACCTGAGAGTTAAGATTTTAACATGTCTTAACCTATGTATTTTTAAAAAAAAAAAAACAGAATGTCTTAAGGATTCAAAATGTCTAAAAATTAATAACACTATTATTTTCATGTCAGATCTGCATCTGATATGCCATACATTAAAAATTCATTAGAAATATAAAATATATTGCATTCCTATTGAGATGCAATGCAATGCCAGGATATTGAACGCTGTAACTCTGGAAAGAGTAAATGATTGATAGTGTAATTGTTTATTAAAATGATCACTAGGAACATATTCATATTTGGTATTGGAGTGATCAGAAAATTGACAGTATATCATCAAATCAATAATTAAAATTGTAAATGATTAATACAAAGAAGTAAAGTAGTTTAAATAAACACTTTATAAGGATGTATTAAATTGTAACAAAAAAATGGATGATAAGACTGCATTTATTGTTGTCTGTTGCCCCCTAGGGGATTAGAACTTTTATGACAACCAAATAAATTGTCTGTTAGAGCACATGCAAATCCGAATAGCCAATCAAGTGTTTCAACTCTTGGGGTGGACCAGGGACAAGATCCGAAGGGCCAATCCAAAGACAAGCATCGTGGGCGTAACCAAAAACAGATGACCAATGATTTAGATATAAGAAAAGCTGAATGCAAGGAGAGGGGTCTTCTGTTGCCTGCTTACACTAGTGATTGAGACTGGCTGCCATACTTGGGATACAATCACTCTAAGCAAAACGCTGAGACTGTCTTGATCTATGCAATAACTTTTCCTTCATATGAGGTGATCTGAAAATACTGGGAAAAGATTTGGAATACTTTATTGGCTCATGTTGGTAACGTATGACTGTTATTTATCTTAAATATTTTAGACAAAGGTATTCTAAGACTATAGTCAAATTGCAGTGGTAATTTTAAAAGGGTATTTTGTATTCTGGCTTGCATTCATAATCCTGATTAGTTTTAAAACTAATCTTTTGTTTGCCAATTTATAACTATAGCTATATATATATATATATATATATATATATATATATATATATACACGCACACACATTTCAGAACTTGCCTTAATTGTAGATAATTAAGAATTTATTTCAGCTTAGATAAATTGGCATAGGAGTTGGTTGTTTGCACAAATAATATATACAATTTCTGATGTTTTAAATTGGAACTATATAGGATCAGTTAGGGCTAAATAGTTTAAGCATATTTGTCTGGAGGTTAACAAATCCTACCTTGTCATCTCATTGTGATATTTAAATGCAAATCTGATTTAAGAGATTATTGTGAATAAGGTACATTTTATGATCTTTGCATAGCATATTATAACAGTTTAAATGTATATAGTTTGATTCAGGTCTGGCTTTCTACAAATATATTTCAATGTGTCTATAAATTTTAACTAATATAAAGAATTTAGAAATTTACATTAAATTTTATTGTTTTGTATATGCATTTTTATTTGTTTGTTTTTTAAAGAATAATTATTAAATATATTGTATTATAACCTGGCCATATACTGACAGTCAAATGTCCTTACTGATAGCAGAAACAGACTTATAGCTGAACATGCAGAGATGCTTCTGTTCCTTAATAAGAACTTGCCACTAACTTTTGAAAAATTATTCTAATTGCTAGATTGCCTGTTATACTGCTAGTTCTCATCTTGCACAATTATGCTCAAAACATACTGTACTCTGAGGAACAGCCTTAGCCAGGGCTGGACTAGGAATAAAAAGCAGCCCTGGGAAAATATGAAGACCAGCCCTATTTTCTGTTGAGTCAGTAGAATGCAAATGCCCCATTTTTCTCAAAGGGGATTACTGGGATACTCCTTCCACAATATTTATTTCAGAATTAAATGATATTACTTTGTATTAAGTACAAATTTCAGATTGATGAGTTATATAGGCACCCTACAACCAAATTGCATCTAGTAATCGCCCCTTTAAATTGTAGCTTTCAAGCCCCAGCTGCTGCAGTTGTAATTTATTGTTGTTATTATTAATTATAAGTTATTATAATTTTTTGTAATATTTTTATTTATAAACATGTTCTGTGAACTTTGTGACAATAAGCACATTATTTCAAAATGTCTTTTGAGATACAGTTCATAATTATAAAGAAGCGATCTTAAATCATTAGTTTGTATTTTGCTTGGTAAACTGTCATGACATAAAAAAAATATTGGTAATTGGTATTGGTGAGTATTTGAAAAAAAAGGATTGGTAATTGTACTCAGTCTTAAAGAAAATGGTATAGGTGCAACCCTAGTATACGTATTCACTGTAAGCTTGTGCATATGCTCAGTAAGAGCTAGTGCCTCAGAAAGTGTGCATATAAAAAGACTGTGCAACATTTAATCATAGAAGTAAATTGGATAGTCTCTTAAAACTGCATGCTATGTCTGAATTATGAAAGTTTAATTTGTCCCATAAGGGGTCTCCATATGGTCCCTGATATCCAGGATCTTTTAAACACATTCCCCTTATAATAGTAATATGTGGTTCACACAGAGAACCTTCTCGAGGGAACTGATTTGGTTCCTGATGGTATAATGTTCCGTCCAGCCGGACAGATTATCATTAAAAGGGACTGTGTAGTAACCACCTGCTACTCTAGTCACAAACTCCTTGGGAGTTTCCCCTTTAACTGGCTTAGGATTTGTAGTACATGCTGTATTATGACCAGCACTGCATGGACAGTTTTATACTTAAAGTGCCATAAAACAGGTTGAGATCTGTGCATATCCTAAAAGGGCTAATTAAGTAAAAATAGTTTACATAAAAAAATTGTTTAAAAAATGTTGGGAAGTATTTTAAAATAATTTTCAAAAATAAACAAAAATACTTAAAATAGCCATGCTGTCTGGACACTGTGCTTCACCCCTCTTATCAGTGTTTAGACACTGTATTTCACCTGAGTTCACAGCTTCTAGACATGCTACAGCAGATAATCCCTATTCATTTGTGCATTTTACCAAAACAACAATGGATATAGCTACATCCATAAAAGGAATTGTGTGGGGGGAGTTAGAGCTGTACAATTCAGAAACTTTAAAAAAAACAGAATTTATGTTTACCTGATAAATTACTTTCTCCAACGGTGTGTCCGGTCCACGGCGTCATCCTTACTTGTGGGATATTCTCCTCCCCAACAGGAAATGGCAAAGAGCCCAGCAAAGCTGGTCACATGATCCCTCCTAGGCTCCGCCTTCCCCAGTCATTCGACCGACGTAAAGGAGGAATATTTGCATAGGAGAAATCATATGATACCGTGGTGACTGTAGTTAAAGAAAATAAATTATCAGACCTGATTAAAAAACCAGGGCGGGCCGTGGACCGGACACACCGTTGGAGAAAGTAATTTATCAGGTAAACATAAATTCTGTTTTCTCCAACATAGGTGTGTCCGGTCCACGGCGTCATCCTTACTTGTGGGAACCAATACCAAAGCTTTAGGACACGGATGAAGGGAGGGAGCAAATCAGGTCACCTAGATGGAAGGCACCACGGCTTGCAAAACCTTTCTCCCAAAAATAGCCTCAGAAGAAGCAAAAGTATCAAATTTGTAAAATTTAGTAAAAGTGTGCAGTGAAGACCAAGTCGCTGCCTTACATATCTGATCAACAGAAGCCTCGTTCTTGAAGGCCCATGTGGAAGCCACGGCCCTAGTGGAATGAGCTGTGATTCTTTCAGGAGGCTGCCGTCCGGCAGTCTCGTAAGCCAATCTGATGATGCTTTTAAGCCAAAAGGAGAGAGAGGTAGAAGTTGCTTTTTGACCTCTCCTTTTACCAGAATAAACAACAAACAAGGAAGATGTTTGTCTAAAATCCTTTGTAGCATCTAAATAGAATTTTAAAGCACGAACTACATCCAAATTGTGCAACAAACGTTCCTTCTTTGAAACTGGATTCGGACACAAAGAAGGCACGACTATCTCCTGGTTAATGTTTTTGTTAGAAACAACTTTCGGAAGAAAACCAGGTTTAGTACGCAAAACCACCTTATCTGCATGGAACACCAGATAAGGAGGAGAACACTGCAGAGCAGATAATTCTGAAACTCTTCTAGCAGAAGAAATTGCAACCAAAAACAAAACTTTCCAAGATAATAACTTAATATCAACGGAATGTAAGGGTTCAAACGGAACCCCCTGAAGAACTGAAAGAACTAAATTGAGACTCCAAGGAGGAGTCAAAGGTTTGTAAACAGGCTTGATTCTAACAAGAGCCTGAACAAAGGCTTGAACATCTGGCACAGCTGCCAGCTTTTTGTGAAGTAACACAGATAAAGCAGAAGTCTGTCCCTTCAAAGAACTTGCAGATAATCCTTTCTCCAAACCTTCTTGAAGAAAGGATAGAATCTTAGGAATTTTTATCTTGTCCCAAGGGAATCCTTTAGATTCACACCAACAGATATATTTTTTCCATATTTTGTGGTAGATTTTTCTAGTTACAGGCTTTCTGGCCTGAACAAGAGTATCAATGACAGAATCTGAGAACCCTCGCTTTGATAAGATCAAGCGTTCAATCTCCAGGCAGTCAGTTGGAGTGAGACCAGATTCGGATGTTCGAACGGACCTTGAACAAGAAGGTCCCGTCTCAAAGGTAGCTTCCATGGTGGTGCCGATGACATATTCACCAGGTCTGCATACCAAGTCCTGCGTGGCCACGCAGGAGCTATCAAGATCACCGATGCCCTCTCCTGATTGATCCTGGCTACCAGCCTGGGAATGAGAGGAAACGGCGGGAATACATAAGCTAGTTTGAAGGTCCAAGGTGCTACTAGTGCATCTACTAGAGTCGCCTTGGGATCCCTGGATCTGGACCCGTAGCAAGGAACCTTGAAGTTCTGACGAGAGGCCATCAGATCCATGTCTGGAATGCCCCACAACTGAGTAATTTGGGCAAAGATTTCCGGATGGAGTTCCCACTCCCCCGGATGAAATGTCTGACGACTCAGAAAATCTGCTTCCCAATTTTCCACTCCTGGGATGTGGATTGCAGACAAGTGGCAGGAGTGAGTCTCCGCCCATTGAATGATTTTGGTCACTTCTTCCATCGCCAGGGAACTCCTTGTTCCCCCCTGATGGTTGATGTACGCAACAGTCGTCATGTTGTCTGATTGAAACCGTATGAATTTGGCCTTTGCTAGCTGAGGCCAAGCCTTGAGAGCATTGAATATCGCTCTCAGTTCCAGAATATTTATCGGGAGAAGAGATTCTTCCCGAGACCAAAGACCCTGAGCTTTCAGGGGTCCCCAGACCGCGCCCCAGCCCACCAGACTGGCGTCGGTCGTGACAATGACCCACTCTGGTCTGCGGAAGCTCATCCCCTGTGACAGGTTGTCCAGGGACAGCCACCAACGGAGTGAAACTCTGGTCCTCTGATCTACTTGTATCGTCGGAGACAAGTCTGTATAATCCCCATTCCACTGACTGAGCATGCACAGTTGTAATGGTCTTAGATGAATTCGCGCAAAAGGAACTATGTCCATTGCCGCTACCATCAAACCTATTACTTCCATGCACTGCGCTATGGAAGGAAGAGGAACAGAATGAAGTACTTGACAAGAGATTAGAAGTTTTGATTTTCTGGCCTCTGTCAGAAAAATCCTCATTTCTAAGGAGTCTATTATTGTTCCCAAGAAGGGAACCCTTGTTGACGGAGATAGAGAACTTTTTTCTACGTTCACTTTCCACCCGTGAGATCTGAGAAAGGCCAGGACAATGTCCGTGTGAGCCTTTGCTTGTGGAAGGGACGACGCTTGAATCAGAATGTCGTCCAAGAAAGGTACTACTGCAATGCCCCTTGGTCTTAGCACCGCTAGAAGGGACCCTAGTACCTTTGTGAAAATTCTTGGAGCAGTGGCTAATCCGAACGGAAGTGCCACAAACTGGTAATGCTTGTCCAGAAATGCGAACCTTAGGAACCGATGATGTTCCTTGTGGATAGGAATATGTAGATACGCATCCTTTAAATCCACCGTGGTCATGAATTGACCTTCCTGGATGGAAGGAAGAATTGTTCGAATGGTTTCCATTTTGAACGATGGAACCTTGAGAAACTTGTTTAGGATCTTGAGATCTAAGATTGGTCTGAATGTTCCCTCTTTTTTGGGAACTACGAACAGATTGGAGTAGAACCCCATCCCTTGTTCTCCTAATGGAACAGGATGAATCACTCCCATTTTTAACAGGTCTTCTACACAATGTAAGAATGCCTGTTTTTTTATGTGGTCTGAAGACAATTGAGACCTGTGGAACCTCCCCCTTGGGGGAAGTCCCTTGAATTCCAGAAGATAACCTTGGGAGACTATTTCTAGCGCCCAAGGATCCAGAACATCTCTTGCCCAAGCCTGAGCGAAGAGAGAGAGTCTGCCCCCCACCAGATCCGGTCCCGGATCGGGGGCCAACATCTCATGCTGTCTTGGTAGCAGTGGCAGGTTTCTTGGCCTGCTTTCCTTTGTTCCAGCCTTGCATTGGCCTCCAGGCTGGCTTGGCTTGAGAAGTATTACCCTCTTGCTTAGAGGACGTAGCACTTGGGGCTGGTCCGTTTCTGCGAAAGGGACGAAAATTAGGTTTATTTTTGGCCTTGAAAGACCTATCCTGAGGAAGGGCGTGGCCCTTGCCCCCAGTGATATCAGAAAACATAATTTATGTAAGAACTTACCTGATAAATTCATTTCTTTCATATTAACAAGAGTCCATGAGCTAGTGACGTATGGGATATACATTCCTACCAGGAGGGGCAAAGTTTCCCAAACCTTAAAATGCCTATAAATACACCCCTCACCACACCCACAAATCAGTTTAACGAATAGCCAAGAAGTGGGGTGATAAGAAAAAAAGTGCGAAGCATATAAAATAAGGAATTGGAATAATTGTGCTTTATACAAAAAAATCATAACCACCCCAAAAAAGGGTGGGCCTCATGGACTCTTGTTAATATGAAAGAAATGAATTTATCAGGTAAGTTCTTACATAAATTATGTTTTCTTTCATGTAATTAACAAGAGTCCATGAGCTAGTGACGTATGGGATAATGACTACCCAAGATGTGGATCTTTCCACACAAGAGTCACTAGAGAGGGAGGGATAAAATAAAGACAGCCAATTCCTGCTGAAAATAATCCACACCCAAAATAAAGTTTAACAAAAAACATAAGCAGAAGATTCAAACTGAAACCGCTGCCTGAAGAACTTTTCTACCAAAAACTGCTTCAGAAGAAGAAAATACATCAAAAAGGTAGAATTTAGTAAAAGTATGCAAAGAGGACCAAGTTGCTGCTTTGCAGATCTGGTCAACCGAAGCTTCATTCCTAAACGCCCAGGAAGTAGATACTGACCTAGTAGAATGAGCTGTAATTCTCTGAGGCGGAATTTTACCCGACTCAACATAGGCAAGATGAATTAAAGATTTCAACCAAGATGCCAAAGAAATGGCAGAAGCTTTCTGGCCTTTCCTAGAACCGGAAAAGATAACAAATAGACTAGAAGTCTTACAGAAAGATTTCGTAGCTTCAACATAATATTTCAAAGCTCTAACAACATCCAAAGAATGCAACGATTTCTCCTTAGAATTCTTAGGATTAGGACAAAATGAAGGAACCACAATTTCTCTACTAATGTTGTTGGAATTCACAACTTTAGGTAAAAATTCAAAAGAAGTTCGCAACACCGCCTTATCCTGATGAAGAATCAGAAAAGGAGACTCATAAGAAAGAGCAGATAATTCAGAAACTCTTCTGGCAGAAGAGATGGCCAAAAGGAACAAAACTTTCCAAGAAAGTAATTAATATCCAATGAATGCATAGGTTCAAAGTGGAGGAGCTTGAAGAGCCCCCAGAACCAAATTCAAACTCCAAGGAGGAGAAATTGACTTAATGACAGGCTTTATACAAACCAAAGCTTGTACAAAACAATGAATATCAGGAAGAATAGCAATCTTTCTGTGAAAAAGAACAGAAAGAGCAGAGATTTGACCTTTCAAGGAACTTGCGGACAAACCCTTATCTAAACCATCCTGAAGAAATTGTAATATTCTCGGTATTCTAAAAGAATGCCAAGAAAAATGATGAGAAAGACACCAAGAAATATAAGTCTTCCAGACTCTATAATATATCTCTCTGGATACAGATGTACGAGCCTGTAACATAGTATTAATCACAGAGTCAGAGAAACCTCTTTGACCAAGAATCAAGCGTTCAATCTCCATACCTTTAAATTTAAGGATTTCAGATCCTGATGGAAAAAAGGACCTTGAGACAAAAGGTCTGGTCTTAACGGAAGAGTCCACGGTTGGCAAGAGGCCATCCGGACAAGATCCGCATACCAAAACCTGTGAGGCCATGCCGGAGCTACCAGCAGAACAAACGAGCATTCCTTCAGAATCTTGGAGATTACTCTTGGAAGAAGAACTAGAGGCGGAAAGATATAGGCAGGATGATACTTCCAAGGAAGTGAAAATGCATCCACTGCCTCCGCCTGAGGATCCCGGGATCTGGACAGATACCTGGGAAGTTTCTTGTTTAGATGAGAAGCCATCAGAACTATTTCTGGAAGTTCCCACATTTGAACAATCTGAAGAAATACCTCTGGGTGAAGAGACCATTCGCCCGGATGCAACGTTTGGCGACTGAGATAATCCGCTTTCCAATTGTCCATACCTGGGATATAAACCGCAGAGATTAGACAGGAGCTGGATTCCGCCCAAACCAAAATTCGAGATACTTCTTTCATAGCCAGAGGACTGTGAGTCCCTCCTTGATGATTGATGTATGCCACAGTTGTGACAATGACTTATCTGAAAACAATGAACAACTCTCTCTTCAGAAAAGGCCAAGACTGAAGAGCTCTGAAAATTGCACGGGGTTCCAAAATATTGATCGGAAATCTCACCTCCTGAGATTCCCAAACCCCTTGTGCCGTCAGATACCCCCACACAGCTCCCCAACCTGTAAGACTCGTATCTGTTGAGATTATAGTCCAGGTCGGAAGAACAAAGAAGCCCCCTGAACTAAACGATGGTGATCTGTCCACCATGTCAGAGAGTGTCGTAAAATCGGTTTAAAGATATTAATTGAGATATCTTTGAGTAATCCCTGCACCATTGGTTCAACATACAGAGCTGAAGAGGTCGCATGTGAAAACGAGCAAAGGAGATCGCATCTGATGCGGCAGTCCTAAGATCCAACATTTCCATGCATAAGGCTACCAAAGGGAATGATTGTGACTGAAGGTTTTGACAAGCTGATATCAATGTTAAACTTCTCTTGTCTGACAAGGACAGAGTCATAGACACTGAATTTATCTAGAAACCTAAAAAGGTTACCCTTGTCTGAGGAATCAATAAACTGATTGGTAAATTGATCCTCCAACCATGAACTTGAAGAAACAACACAAGTCGATTCGTATGAGATTCTTCGAAAATGAGAAGACTGAGCAAGTACCAAGATATCGTCCAAATAAGGAAATACCAAAACCCTATTCTCTGATTACAGAAAGAAGGGCACCGAGAACCTTTGAAAAAAATTCTTGGAACTGAGGCTAGGCCAAATAGTAGAGCCACAAAACTGGTAATGTTTGTCTAAAAAGAGAATCTCAGACACTAAAAGTGATCTGGATGAATCGGAATATGCAGATACACATCCTGTAAATCTATTGTAGACATATAATGCCCTTGCTAAACAAAAGGCAGGATAGTCCTACAGTAACCATCTTGAATGTTGGTATCCTAACATAACGATTCAATAATGATAGATCCAGAACTGGTCTGAAGGAATTGACCTTCTTTGGTACAATGAAGAGATAAAATAAAACCCCAGCCCCTGTTCCAGAACTGGAACTGGCATAAATACTCCAGCCAACTCTAGATCTGAAACACATTTCAGAAATGCTGAGCCTTGCTGTGTCAATTGGGACACGGGAAAGAAAAGAATCTCTTAGCAGGAGGCCTTAACTTGAAGCCAATTCTGTACCTTTCTGAAACAATGTTTCTGAAACCAGAGATTAAGAACGGAATTGATCCAAATTTCTTTGAAGAAAACGTAATCTGCCCCATACCAGCTGAGCTGGAATAAGGGCCGCACCTTCATAGGTACTTAGGAGCTGGCTATAGGTTTCTATAAGGCTTGGATATATTCCAAACTGGAAATAGTTTCCAAACTGATACCGCTCCTGAGGATGAAGGATCAGGCTTTTGTTCCTTGTTGTGAGGAAAGGAACGAAATGATTATTTACCCTGGAAAGAAAGGGAAAGCAAAGTTGACTTAGAAGACATGTCAGCATTCCAAGTTTAATCCATAAAGCTTTTCTAGCTAAAATAGCTAGAGACATATACCTGACATCAACTCTAATGATATCAAAAGATGGTATCACCAATAAAATTATTAGCATGTTATAGAATAATAATAATGCTATAAAATTATGATCTGTTACTTGTTGCGCTAAAGCTTCTAACCAAAAAAGTTGAAGCTGCAGCAACATCCGCTAAAAATATAGCAGGTCTAAGAAGATTACCTGAACATAAGTAAGCTTTTCTTAGAAAGGATTCAATTTTCCTATCTAAAGGATCCTTAAATGAAGTACTATCTGCCATAGGAATAGTAGTACATTAGCAGGAGTAGAGACAGCCCCATAACCTTAGGGATTTTTGTCCCAACAAACTCTAATCTGTCAGATGGCACAGGATATAATTTGCTTAAACGTCTTAGAAGGAGTAAATAAATTACCCAAATTATTCCATTCCCTGGAAATTACTTCAGAAATAGCATCAGGGAGATAAAACACTTCTGGAATAACTACAGGAGATTTAAAAACCTTATTTAAACGTTTACATTTAGTATCAAGAGGACCAGAATCCTCTATTTCTAATGCAAATAACACTTCTTTAAGTAAAGAACGAATAAATTCCATCTTGAACAAATACAAAGATTTATCAGCATCAACCTCTGAGACAGAAACCTCTGAACCAGAAGAACCATTATCAGTATCAGAATGATGATGTTCATTTAAAAATTCATCTGAAAAAAAGAGAAGTTTTAAAAGACTTTTATGTATACTAGAAGGAGAAATAACAGACATAGCCTTCTTAATGGATTTAAAAAATAAAATCTCTTATGTTATCAGGAACACTCTGAAAATTAGATGTTGACGGACAGCAACAGGTAATGTAACAGTACTAAAGGAAATTTTATCTGCATTAATAAGTTTGACATGACATGCAATACAAATAACAGCTGGAGAAACAGATACCAAAAGTTTATAGCAGACTTAGCTTGGTAGCTCCAGCACTGTGCAGTGATTTTCCTGTAGTAACTTCTGACTCAGTTGCAACGTGGAACATCTTGCAATATGTAAAAGAAAAAAACAACATATAAAGCAAAATTGATCAAATTCCTTAAATGACAGTTTCAGGAATGGGAAAAAAATGCCAGTGAACAAGCTTCTAGCAACCAGAAGCAATAAATAATGAGACTTAAATAATGTGGAGACAAAAATGACGCCCATATTTTTTAGCGCCAAAAAAGACGCCCACATTATTTGGCGCCTAAATGCTTTTGGCGCCAAAAATGACGCCACATCCGGAACGCCGACATCTTTGACGCAAAATAACGTCAAAAAATGACGCAACTTCCGGCGACACGTATGACGCCGGAAACGGAAAATAATTTTTGCACCAAAAAAGTCCGCGCCAAGAATGACGCAATAAAATGAAGCATTTTCAGCCCCCGCGAGCCTAACAGCCCACAGGGAAAAAAAGTCAAATTTTTGAGGTAAGAAAAAATATGATAATTCAATGCATAATCCCAAATATGAAACTGACTGTCTGGAAATAAGGAAAGTTGAACATTCTGAGTCAAGGCAAATAAATGTTTGAATACATATATTTAGAACTTTATAAATAAAGTGCCCAACCATAGCTTAGAGTGTCACAGAAAATAAGACTTACTTACCCCAGGACACTCATCTACATGTTTGTAGAAAGCCAAACCAGTACTGAAACGAGAATCAGTAGAGGAAATGGTAAATATAAGAGTATATCGTCGATCTGAAAAGGGAGGTAAGAGATGAATCTCTACGACCGATAACAGAGAACCTTATGAAATAGACCCCGTAGAAGGAGATCACTGCATTCAATAGGCAATACTCTCTTCACATCCCTCTGACATTCACTGCACGCTGAGAGGAAAACCGGGCTCCAACTTGCTGCGGAGCGCATATCAACGTAGAATCTAGCACAAACTTACTTCACCACCTCCCTTGGAGGCAAAGTTTGTAAAACTGATTTGTGGGTGTGGTGAGGGGTGTATTTATAGGCATTTTAAGGTTTGGGAAACTTTGCCCCTCCTGGTAGGAATGTATATCCCATACGTCACTAGCTCATGGACTCTTGTTAATTACATGAAAGAAATAATCTCTTTCAAGTCAGGGCCAAACAGCGTTTTCCCCTTGAAAGGAATGTTAAGCAATTTGTTCTTGGAAGACGCATCCGCTGACCAAGATTTTAGCCAAAGCGCTCTGCGCGCCACAATAGCAAACCCAGAATTTTTCGCCGCTAATCTAGCCAATTGCAAAGTGGCGTCTAGGGTGAAAGAGTTAGCCAATTTGAGAGCATGAATTCTGTCCAAAATCTCCTCATAAGAAGAATCTTTATTGAGCGCCTTTTCTAGTTCATCGAACCAGAAACACGCTGCTGTAGTGACAGGAACAATGCATGAAATTGGTTGTAGAAGGTAAGCTTGCTGAACAAACATCTTTTTAAGCAAACCCTCTAATTTTTTATCCATAGGATCTTTGAAAGCACAACTATCTTCTATGGGTATAGTGGTGCGTTTGTTTAGAGTAGAAACCGCCCCCTCGACCTTGGGGACTGTCTGCCATAAGTCCTTTCTGGGGTCGACCATAGGAAACAATTTCTTAAATATAGGGGGAGGGACGAAAGGTATGCCGGGCCTTTCCCATTCTTTATTTACAATGTCCGCCACCCGCTTGGGTATAGGAAAAGCTTCGGGGGGCCCCGGGACCTCTAGGAACTTGTCCATTTTACATAATTTCTCTGGAATGACCAAATTCTCACAATCATCCAGAGTAGATAACACCTCCTTAAGCAGGGCGCGGAGATGTTCCAATTTAAATTTAAATGTAATCACATCAGGTTCAGCTTGTTGAGAAATTTTCCCTGAATCTGAAATTTCTCCCTCAGACAAAACCTCCCTGGCCCCCTCAGACTGGTGTAGGGGCACTTCAGAACCAATATCATCAGCGTCCTCATGCTCTTCAGTATTATCTAAAACAGAGCAGTCGCGCTTTCGCTGATAAGTGGGCATTTTGGCTAAAATGTTTTTGATAGAATTATCCATTACAGCCGTTAATTGTTGCATAGTAAGGAGTATTGGCGCACTAGATGTACTAGGGGCCTCCTGTGTGGGCAAGACTGGTGTAGACGAAGGAGGGGATGATGCAGTACCATGCTTACTCCCCTCACTTGAGGAATCATCTTGGGCATCATTTTCTCTAAATTTTGTGTCACATAAATCACATCTATTTAAATGAGAAGGAACCTTGGCTTCCCCACATACAGAACACAGTCTATCTGGTAGTTCAGACATGTTAAACAGGCATAAACTTGATGACAAAGTACAAAAAACGTTTTAAAATAAAACCGTTACTGTCACTTTAAATTTTAAACTGAACACACTTTATTACTGCAAATGTGAAAAAGTATGAAGGAATTGTTCAAAATTCACCAAAATTTCACCACAGTGTCTTAAAGCCTTAAAAGTATTGCACACCAAATTTGAAAGCTTTAACTCTTAAAATAACGGAACCGGAGCCGTTTTTATATTTAACCCCTTTACAGTCCCTGGTATCTGCTTTGCTGAGACCCAACCAAGCCCAAAGGGGAATACGATACCAAATGACGCCTTCAGAAAGTCTTTTCTGTGTATCAGAGCTCCTCACACATGCATCTGCATGTCATGCTTCCCAAAAACAAGTGCGCAATAGAGGCGCGAAAATGAGGCTCTGCCTATGATTAGGGAAAGCCCCTAGAGGATAAGGTGTCCAATACAGTGCCTGCCGGTTATTTTACATAAATCCCAAGAATAAAATAATTCCTCAAAGCTATGAAGTATTAAAATATGTTTATATATCAATCGTTTTAGCCCAGAAAATGTCTACAGTCTTAAAAGCCCTTGTGAAGCCCTTTTTTTTTTTTTCTTATGTAATAAAAATGGCTTACCGGATCCCATAGGGAAAATGACAGCTTCCAGCATTACATCGTCTTGTTAGAAATGTGTCATACCTCAAGCAGCAAAAGTCTGCTCACTGTTTCCCCCAACTGAAGTTAATTCCTCTCAACAGTCCTGTGTGGAAACAGCCATCGATTTTAGTAACGGTTGCTAAAATCATTTTCCTCTTACAAACAGAAATCTTCATCACCTTTCTGTTTCAGAGTAAATAGTACATACCAGCACTATTTTAAAATAACAAACTCTTGATTGAATAATAAAAACTACAGTTAAACACCAAAAAACTCTAAGCCATCTCCGTGGAGATGTTGCCTGTACAACGGCAAAGAGAATGACTGGGGAAGGCGGAGCCTAGGAGGGATCATGTGACCAGCTTTGCTGGGCTCTTTGCCATTTCCTGTTGGGGAGGAGAATATCCCACAAGTAAGGATGACGCCGTGGACCGGACACACCTATGTTGGAGAAAAAAGGGTTAATGGCGAGACACAGCAGTATAAATTTGCAGGTAAAGTAATTAATGTACATATTATTATATTTTGTTTCTATCTCAACTTGTTTTTTGTCCATTTAATATTACATTTCTTTATCTCAGTATTCTTTTCTTTCGTTTTAAATTGAGCAGACCCCATTTCACAATAACACAATAATAGCAGCAATAATGGTAATTACAACTGCTTAATATTCCTATGCACAGAACAGCGTAAATGAAAAAGCAGTGAAGCCAAAAGCAGTTAAACAAAAAAGCATTAATAAGTAACCACTCAGCTCCAGTGATATATATATATATAACTAAAATATAACTCTATATGCGGGGCTTTAACACTTAACACGTCGGGGCTGTCCCCCCTGTCACGGTGGGTATCTAACCCCTGTTAAAAGTATTAAATCGCCGGTCCTTGGGTTCCTGATTCACAGAGGGTAAGCAGGATAAAAATAAACCTCTCTACTCACACTGTGTGAATCCCACTTCTGACACCAAAACTGTTAGAAGTTCTCTTTGAAACCAGGTACAATTTGACACTGATCAGTATTCTGTATGAAACCCTTCACCAGGAACTGTTTCACCCTTACAAGATATCTAGAAAAACAGGAATCACACAGACAGCATGTAAAGTAAAAAATCTGTTCTGTTTATTATTTATATAGTATACATTGCATATGTTATGAAAAGAGACAAGAGGGCTTCATACATGCCCAATTATTGCAACATAATAAGTAGAAAGTTACAAAGTCTGAGAAACAAGATTGTTTATGTAAAGTGTAAAAAAAAACATGAAGCATCAACCATGGTACAGAGATAAGGAAGCTATGTGGTGGGAGCATGTTTGTAGAAGATGGTACTTAGCTACACATAGTTACAAGATAGAGATGTAACAGCACACATCAGGAGATTCTGTTCTACAGCATAATAATAGGCAAGTATTAGTTCAGAATGGCTGAGCTAATAAAAAAATGGAAGAATAGAGACAAGATGGAGGCTAGTTGTTCATATATGTTCTTACAGTGTCCCTTTAAGACAGCACTGTGGGGGACTTCAAGAATACCTGGGGCAAGCACCACACTATCTTAAAGGCTAATTGAGCTTATACGTATACAAGAAATGTGGGCAGACTTGCTGGGAATATGGTTCTTATCTACCATCAAAATCTATGTTTCTATTTTTAATTGGTGATTTGTTTTTAAGCATGACAGCAAAGGTTTGCTTATAATGTCTCTATAATATGTTCTGACACATGGTAAATTAAAAGGACATTGTACACTAGATTTTTCTTTGCAGAAATGTTTTGTAGATGATCAATTTATATAGCCCACCTGGGAGTGTTTTTGTAACAATGTATAGTTTTGCTTATTTTTTAAGAACATTGTGCTGATTTTCAGACTCGTAACCAAGCCCCAAAGTATCAGATGTAGACTAATGTCTACAAACTCCTGCTTGTGTAATGGGTCGTCTCATATGCATGAGAGGGGGGATGGGGGAGGTGTCTGCTCTTGCTGCTTCTCAGCCCTTCGCAGTGGATATCCCAGCCTAACATATTCTACAGTGCCAAGTTTTTAAAAGGTTTCACATTTAATTTTGTGATCAGTATCTGTGCATACAATTCTTTAAGTAATGTTTATTACATGCAGTTATATGAAAATAAGTGTATACTGTCTTTTTAAATTGCCTAATCTTCAATAACAAACTGTTGTCTATTTTTTCTTCTTATAAAAAATATTTTTGTCTACTTGAAATAACCGAAATTGGATACCTCTGATTTTAAGCAACTGAACCAAAACTGCAAATAAGATGTCAAACTGTGCCATGTTTATACATGCCTCTAATTGTCGCACACGTTACAGGATAATCTTGGTCTAGAAGATCAGTTCCCCTAACATTCTTTTCTCACTTTTTCCTTATGAGAAATGTGGGATTGTTGAAACTTTACCCAAATCATCCAAGATCCCACCCTATACCTGCCTTAAACCTACCTAGCCATCAATGGTCACCCCTTTAAACTTGGTCCAAGCAAAATTTGAGGAATGTTAGGAGGTATAATTTATAAAATGCCCATAAAATTACTGTCTTTGTACTTTGTATATTGCGCACAAAATATAAAATTAAAAATGTTTATATATATCCAGCTCTTCGAAGAAAAAAAAGTCATCAAACAGATTCACTATAACTTAACACACAATTTTCCCAAAAGATTGTTTATTCCTAACTCAGGATTTAGGCATTTAATTATAGACTGGTTAAAAAAAAAGGGTCACACAATGTACAAACAGAAAGTGCTAAATACAATTCCTTCCATGTTACACTGCCTTAAAGGAATAGGAAATTCACAATTATATGCCATTTTAGTAATAAAATGATGTGCTCTTATTCGGTAGAGCTTATAATTTGATCACTAGCAACTATGCAAAACTGTATTTAACCCTCACAAATAGGTTAAACACATAGTCAAATTGCCACTTGGGAACTGCAAAGCACTTGGGGTCCTTGAGGAGCAACAATCACTGATCCAATCAGCAGAGCTAGTCACATGGGCCAGCTGAGAGTGGGCTTTGTCAGCTCTTCTCTATTAAAAGCAATGCCAAATGTACTTCTGAATTTCACTGCATACATTTAAAGTGACAGTATTCACCAAAATTGTTATTGTTTAAAAAGATAGACAATGCCTTTAACTACCTATTCACCAGCTTTGCACAACCAACATTGTTATAAATATACTTTATAACATTCAAATATCAAAATGTCTCCCTGTTTCTAAACCACTACAGACAGACTTATCACATGCTTTTTTATTAGGTTTTTCACAACAGGATACTTCTAATTCACATTTCACATGGGCCGTAAATATAACATTGTGCTCCCTCCCGGAGATGTGCAGGACACAGCACTAATTGGCTTAAATACAAGTCAATAGATTTATTATCTATAGCTTTATCTACCCATGTGATAAGGAGGCTGTCAGAAGAGGCTTAGATACAAGGTAATCACAGAGGTAAAAAGTATATTCATATAACCATGTTGGCTGTGCAAAACTGGTGAATGTGTAGTAAAAGGGAATATCTATCTTTTAAAACAATAAAAATGTTGGAATAGACTGTCCATTTAAGAATGAGCAAATGGTAATTTTACTGAAAATATTGGACAAATTTGCTTCAATAAACCTTAGATTGCTTGGTAAGAACGTATTTTGTTTTTATGTCTAGGAATTTAAAAATGTAAATGAAAGTCAAAATTAATATTTATGGAATCCAGCTGAACAAATCTGTTAAGAAAATGACAAGAGGCATAAGTGCATGACCCTCAATCACCAGCGAACTTCCAGTAGTATATTAATGCTCCTGAGCCTAAAAAGTCCACAAACTCTTATGAAATTACAGGTTTTCTTATTGTAAAGACAGAAATAACAACAATGTAAATGTCAGATTTTTTTCATCTGTAATGTGATCTTCCAACAAACAAAAATACAGAAGGAAATAAAATAAAATAAACTACAACACCTGAAATTAAACATTAACATTTCACATTCTAAATCATGCCTGTAGGTAAATATCACGCACCTTCCTTCAATGAAAGTGATTATTTTTAAACTGTTGCTGTAGGTTTTGCTTGAATGTTTGGGGTTGCATCCTATTGGGATTGCCATGATCTGCAAAGAGTTGCCAAGAAACATTGAGAGCTATAAAAGACTAAAAGAGGGATATAAAAGAATATCTAAGGCACTGGATGTACCATGGAGCAATGTCAAAACCATCATCAATAAGTGGAGAAAATGTGGCACCATAGATACATCGCACACATCAGGGCAACCCTCTAACGGGGAGGCTACCAAGAGTCCAGTAGCAACACTGAAGGAGCTACAGGAAATTCTGTCAGGCAACGGTCACTCCTTGCATGTGATCACCATCTTGTATTCTGCACATGTATGGGATATGGGGTAAGGTGGCAAATCATAAACCCTTTCTTACAAAAAACATAATTTATGCTTACCTGATAAATTCCTTTCTTCTGTAGTGTGATCAGTCCACGGGTCATCATTACTTCTGGGATATTACTCCTCCCCAACAGGAAGTGCAAGAGGATTCACCCAGCAGAGTTGCATATAGCCCCTCCCCCTCTACGTCACCCCCAGTCATTCGACCAAGGACCAACGAGAAAGGAGAAACCAAGGGTGTAGTGGTGACTGGAGTATAATTTAAAAAAATAATTACCTGCCTTAAAAACAGGGCGGGCCGTGGACTGATCACACTACAGAAGAAAGGAATTTATCAGGTAAGCATAAATTATGTTTTCTTCTGTTAAGTGTGATCAGTCCACGGGTCATCATTACTTCTGGGATACCAATACCAAAGCAAAAGTACACGGATGACGGGAGGGATAGGCAGGCTCTTTATACAGAAGGAACCACTGCCTGAAGAACCTTTCTCCCAAAAATAGCCTCCGAGGAAGCAAATGTGTCAAATTTGTAAAATTTGGAAAAAGTATGAAGCGAAGACCAAGTTGCAGCCTTGCAAATCTGTTTAACAGAGGCCTCATTCTTGAAGGCCCAAGTGGAAGCCACAGCTCTAGTAGAATGAGCTGTAATTCTTTCAGGAGGCTGCTGTCCAGCAGTCTCATAAGCTAAACGTATTATACTACGAAGCCAAAAGGAAAGAGAGGTTGCCGAAGCCTTTTGACCTCTCCTCTGACCAGAGTACACGACAAACAGAGAAGACGTTTGTCGAAATTCCTTAGTTGCCTGTAAGTAAAATTTTAGGGCACGAACTACGTCCAGATTGTGTAGTAAACGTTCCTTCTTCGAAGAAGGATTTGGACACAAAGAAGGAACAACAATCTCTTGATTGATATTCCTGTTAGTGACTACCTTAGGTAAGAACCCAGGTTTAGTACGCAGAACTACCTTATCCGAATGAAAAATCAAATAAGGAGAATCACAATGTAAGGCTGATAACTCAGAGACTCTTCGAGCCGAGGAAATAGCCATTAAAAATAGAACTTTCCAAGATAACAACTTTATATCAATGGAATGGAGGGGTTCAAACGGAACGCCTTGTAAAACGTTAAGAACAAGGTTTAAACTCCATGGCGGAGCAACAGTCTTAAACACAGGCTTAATCCTCGCTAAAGCCTGACAAAAAACCTGAACGTCTGGCACTTCTGACAGACGTTTGTGTAACAGAATAGACAGAGCTGAGATCTGTCCCTTTAATGAACTAGCAGATAAACCCTTTTCTAAACCTTCTTGTAGAAAAGACAATATCCTAGGAATCCTAACCTTACTCCAAGAGTAACCTTTGGATTCACACCAATATAGGTATTTACGCCATATCTTATGGTAAATCTTTCTGGTAACAGGCTTCCTAGCCTGTATTAAGGTGTCAATAACTGACTCAGAAAACCCACGTCTTGATAAAATCAAACGTTCAATTTCCAAGCAGTCAGCTTCAGAGAAGTTAGATTTTGATGTTTGAAAGGACCCTGTATCAGGAGGTCCTGTTTCAGAGGTAGAGACCAAGGTGGACAGGAAGACATGTCCACCAGGTCTGCATACCAAGTCCTGCATGGCCATGCAGGTGCTATCAGAATCACTGATGCTCTCTCCTGTTTGATTCTGGCAATCAATCGAGGAAGCATCGGGAAGGGTGGAAACACATAAGCCATCCTGAAGTCCCAAGGTGCTGTCAGGGCATCTATTAGGACTGCTCCTAGATCCCTGGATCTGGACCCGTAACGAGGAAGCTTGGCGTTCTGTCGAGACGCCATGAGATCTATCTCTGGTTTGCCCCAACGTCGAAGTATTTGGGCAAAGACCTCCGGATGAAGTTCCCACTCCCCCGGATGAAAAGTCTGACGACTTAAGAAATCCGCCTCCCAGTTCTCCACTCCCGGGATGTGGATTGCTGACAGGTGGCAAGAGTGAGACTCTGCCCAGCGAATTATCTTTGATACTTCCATCATTGCTAGGGAGCTTCTTGTCCCTCCCTGATGGTTGATGTAAGCTACAGTCGTGATGTTGTCCGACTGAAACCTGATGAACCCCCGAGTTGTCAACTGGGGCCAAGCCAGGAGGGCATTGAGAACTGCTCTCAATTCCAGAATGTTTATTGGCAGGAGACTCTCCTCCTGACTCCATTGTCCCTGAGCCTTCAGAGAATTCCAGACGGCACCCCAACCTAGAAGGCTGGCGTCTGTTGTTACAATTGTCCAGTCTGGTCTGCTGAATGGCATCCCCCTGGACAGATGTGGCCGAGAAAGCCACCATAGAAGAGAATTTCTGGTCTCTTGATCCAGATTCAGAGAAGGGGACAAGTCTGAGTAATCCCCATTCCACTGACTTAGCATGCATAATTGCAGTGGTCTGAGGTGTAAACGAGCAAATGGCACTATGTCCATTGCCGCTACCATTAAGCCGATTACCTCCATGCATTGAGCCACCGACGGGTGTTGAATGGAATGAAGGGTGCGGCAAGCACTTTGAAGTCTTGTTAACCTGTCCTCTGTCAGGTAAATCTTCATTTCTACAGAATCTATAAGAGTCCCCAGGAAGGGAACTCTTGTGAGTGGAACGAGTGAACTTTTCTTTTCGTTCACCTTCCATCCATGTGACCTTAGAAAAGCCAGTACTAACTCTGTATGAGACTTGGCAGTTTGAAAGCTTGAAGCTTGTATCAGAATGTCGTCTAGGTACGGAGCTACCGAAATTCCCCGCGGTCTTAGTACCGCCAGAAGAGCACCTAGAACCTTTGTGAAGATTCTTGGAGCTGTAGCCAATCCGAATGGAAGAGCTACAAACTGGTAATGCCTGTCTAGAAAGGCAAACCTTAGATACCGGTAATGATCTTTGTGAATCGGTATGTGAAGGTAAGCGTCCTTTAAGTCCACTGTGGTCATGTACTGACCTTCTTGGATCATGGGTAAAATTGTCCGAATAGTCTCCATTTTGAATGATGGAACTCTTAGGAATTTGTTTAGGATCTTTAAATCCAGGATTGGTCTGAAAGTTCCCTCTTTTTTGGGAACCACAAACAGATTTGAGTAAAACCCTTGTCCCTGTTCCGACCGTGGAACTGGATGGATTACTCCCATTAACAATAGTTCTTGTATGCAGCGTAGAAACGCTTCTTTCTTTGTTTGGTTTGTTGACAATCTTGACAGATGAAATCTCTCTCTTGGAGGAGAGTGTTTGAAGTCCAGAAGGTATCCCTGAGATATTATCTCTAGCGCCCAGGGATCCTGGACATCTCTTGCCCAAGCCTGGGCGAAGAGAGAAAGTCTGCCCCCCACTAGATCCGATCCCGGATCGGGGGCCCTCAATTCATGCTGTTTTAGTGGCAGCAGCAGGTTTCCTGGCCTGCTTGCCCTTGTTCCAGGACTGGTTAGGTCTCCAGCCTTGTCTGTAGCGAGCACCAGATCCTTCTTGTTTTGGAGTAGTGGAAGTTGATGCTGCTCCTGCTTTGAAATTCCGAAAGGAACGAAAATTAGACTGTCTAGCCTTAGGTTTGGCTTTGTCTTGAGGCAGGGCGTGGCCCTTACCTCCTGTAATGTCAGCGATAATTTCTTTCAAACCGGGCCCAAATAAGGACTGTCCCTTGAAAGGTATATTAAGTAATTTGGACTTAGAAGTTACATCAGCTGACCAGGATTTTAGCCACAGTGCTCTGCGCGCCTGAATGGCGAATCCGGAATTCTTAGCCGTAAGTTTAGTTAAATGTACTACGGCTTCCGAAATGAATGAATTAGATAGCTTAAGTATTCTAAGCCTGTCTGAAATGTCGTCCAGCGTAACTGAACTAAGGTTCTCTTCTAGAGACTCAATCCAGAATGCCGCTGCAGCCGTGATCGGCGCAATGCATGCAAGGGGTTGCAATATAAAACCTTGTTGAACAAACATTTTCTTAAGGTAACCCTCTAACTTTTTATCCATTGGATCTGAAAATGCACAGCTATCCTCTACCGGGATAGTGGTACGCTTAGCTAAAGTAGAAACTGCTCCCTCCACCTTAGGGACCGTTTGCCATAAGTCCCGTGTGGTGGTGTCTATTGGAAACATCTCTCTAAATATCGGAGGGGGTGAGAACGGCACACCGGGTCTATCCCACTCCTTAGTAATAATTTCAGCTAGTCTCTTAGGTATAGGAAAAATGTCAGTACTTGTTGGTACAGCAAAATATTTATCCAACCTACACATTTTCTCTGGTATTGCAACTGTGTTACAATCATTCAGGGCCGCTAACACCTCCCCTAGTAAAACACGGAGGTTTTCCAGCTTAAATTTAAAATATCTGAATCCAATCTGTTTGGATCAGAACCGTCAGCCGCAGAATGAAGCTCTCCGTCCTCATGTTCTGCAAGTTGCGACGCAGTATCTGACATGGCCCTAACATTATCAGCGCACTCTGTTCTCACCCCAGAGTGATCACGCTTGCCCCTTAGTTCTGGTAATTTAGCCAAAACCTCAGTCATAACAGTAGCCATATCTTGTAATGTTATTTGTAATGGCCGCCCAGATGTACTGGGCGCCACCATATCGCGCACGTCCCGAGCGGGAGATGCAGGTACTGTCACGTGAGGTGAGTTAGACGGCATAACTCTCCCCTCGTTGTTTGGTGAAATTTGTTCAATTTGTACAGATTGACTTTTATTTAATGTAGCATCAATACAGTTAGTACATAAATTTCTATTGGGCTCCACTTTGGCGTTAGTACAAATAGTACAGGTCTCATCCTCTGAATCAGACATGTTTAACAAACTAGCAAATAAACTTGCGACTTGGAAATATTATTCAAGTAAAATACAATGAAAAAAACGAACTGTGCTTAAGAAGCACTGA
The DNA here is from genome assembly GCF_027579735.1 of Bombina bombina. NCBI lineage: Eukaryota > Metazoa > Chordata > Amphibia > Anura > Bombinatoridae > Bombina > Bombina bombina. The sequence continues at coordinate 633,506,580 of NC_069503.1, read as the reverse complement.
CGATATATAACAGTTGAAATCAATAAACTTTGTAAAACAAAACGCAATTTAGCAAAGGCTTGTTCCCATTAGCAAAGAATAACTAACCCTGAGGCATAAAAAAGTTAAAGAATAAACGTTTTTTATCACAGTCAACTACAATCTCACAGCTCTGTTAGATTACTTCCCTCAAACAAGCTTTGAAGATCCCTGAGTTCTGTAGAGATAAACCGGAACATGCAGGAAAAAACAATGAGCTTCTGACTGAAATTTTTGATGCGTAGCAAAAGCGCCAAAAAAAGGTCCCACCCCCTCACACACAACAGTGAGAGAGATCAGTAAATTGTCATAATTAGATCCAGCAACTGCCAAGTGGAAAAATAGTGCCCAAACATTTTATTCACCCAGTACCTCAGAAAATGAAAACGATTTTACATTCCAGCAAAAACGTTTAACATAAATTAAGAGTTATTAAAAAGCCTGTTGTTTTGCAATTAGGCTAAAGTCTTATATACATAGTGTAATCCAGTGAAGTACCATTCCCCAGAATACTCAAATGTAACATATACATACATGATATTATGTCGGTATGGCAGGATTTTCTCATCAATTCCATTGTCAGAAAATAAAAACTGCTACATACCTCTTTGCAGAATAAACTGCCCGCTGTCCCCTGATCTGAAGTTTACCTCTCCTCAGATGGCCGAGAAACAGCAATATGATCTTAACAACTCCGGCTAAAATCATAGTAAAAACTCTGGTAGATTCTTCTTCAAACTCTACCAGAGAAGGAATAACACACTCCGGTGCTATTAAAAAATAACAAACTTTTGATTGAAGAAATAAACTAAATAAAATCACCATAGTCCTCTCACACATCCTATCTAGTCGTTGGGTGCAAGAGAATGACTGGGGGTGACGTAGAGGGGAGGGGCTATATGCAACTCTGCTGGGTGAATCCTCTTGCACTTCCTGTTGGGGAGGAGTAATATCCCAGAAGTAATGATGACCCGTGGACTGATCACACTTAACAGAAGAAAGGAACATCAAAGCTAGGGCTGCACGATTAATCGCATATGCGATTAAAATAGCGATTAATCGTCGCAATTTAAAAACTGCAAGAGTACGCGTTTTAAAAAAAATATCTCTGTTCGTCATGAAAACTGAGACAGAGAGGGAGGATGAGAGGCGGAGCAGTGTGCGGCAGTGGGCGGACCCGAGAATGCCAGAGAAACAGCCATTATTGCAGAGTGGGTGGGAGCAACAGGCCTTCATCTGGGAGTGGTGTGGCGGTGGTCAAGCGGTGGTGTGGTAGTGGGACATGCGCTCAAATTTGTGAGCAATAAAGTGAGCAGTGTACAAAAACTTTAAAGCATCTTTTTTTTTATATTAACTTCTGTGACACATAGCATTGATTACATTCCCTGTCTGGGTCAATTGTGTGTGTGCATTGTACTACCTTTACTGCACTTATACACAAATTATACTGCTGTAAAGTCAGCACTTTTCAGCTTTCTCCATGCTTACACTGCTATGTTAATTGTACCAAAGCTAGACTGACTGCCCAAGAAAACATGACAATGTTGTCAGAAGACCTAAGAACTGGCTAGTGTCTACTATGTAACCACAGCACAGGCAGCTAATTTTATTTTAACTATTTTGTGGTTTGTATTTTTATGTTCCCACAATGGACATTGAGAAACACGTGCATTAAGATTCTGTAGGGTTAAATAAAAATGTTATTGAAAAATTAAGGTGTTAGTCACTTATAAACAAAATCTCAATCGTGATTTTTTGGGTCCAAAATCGCAATTTTCATTTTTGCCCATATCGCCCAGCCCTTATCCAAGTCCATCTAAATTATGTGAAAAGATTTATTCAGTCACCCCAAACAAATGGAAAAATGTGCGATGATCTGACAAGACAAAGGTTGAATTTTTGTAGAATATATATCTGGCGCAAAACCAATAAAGCTCATCATCCAAGGAACACCATACCGACTTTGAAGCATGGATGTGATAGCATCATGCTTCGGGGCAGCTTCTCTTCACCTGACTTAGGGGCTCTTGTCAAAATAGATGGGCTAATGAATAGTTCCAAATACCAAGATATATTGGCACAAAACCTGCTGGCCTCTGTCAGAAAGTGGAAGATGAAGATAAATTTCACATTCTAACATGACTATTTGGAAGTAATGCTAACAAACAGCCAGATTACAAGTTTTGCGTTATGAGCTGTGCGGTGCTAACGAGCAGTTTTTTCTCACCGCTCACTTACCTACAGCGTTGGTATTATGGGTTTTTACAAAATCGGCTTTAAAAGGCAAGAAGTGAGCATAGAGCAAAATTGAGCTCCATACCGCACTCCAATACCAGTGCTGCTTAAGTCAGCAGTGAGCTGGTTGTACGTGCTTGTGCACGATTTCCCCATAGACATCAAAGGGGAGAGAATTAAGGTAGAAAAAATCCTATTGGCTGATTGGATCAGCCAATAGGATTGAGCTTGCATTTCATTGGCTGATTGGAACAGCCAATAGAATGCGAGCTCAATCCTATTGGCTGATCCAATCAGCCAATAAAAATTTTTCTACCTTAATTCCGATTGGCTGATAGAATTCTATCAGCCAATCGGAATCTAAGGGGCGCCATCTTGGATGACGTCATTTAAAGGTACCTTCAATTGTCGTTAGTCCGTCGGAAGAAGAGGATGTTCCGTGTCGGATGTCTTGAAGATGGACCCGCTCCGCGCCGGAAGGATGAAGATAGAAGATGCAGTCTGGATGTAGACTTCTGTCCGTCTGGAGGACCACTTCTGCCGGCTTCTTTGAGGACATCTTGCCGCTTGGATGAAGACTTCTCCCGGTAAGTGAATCTTCGGGGGTTAGTGTTAGGATTTTTTTTCAGGGTCTATTGGGTGGGTTTATTTATTAGGTTAGGGCTTTGGGCCTGCAATAGAGCTAAATGCCCTTTTAAGGGCAATGCTCATCCAAATGCCCTTTTCAGGGCAATGGGGAGCTTAGGTTTTTTTTAGTTAGGCTTTTATTTGGGGGGTTAGTCGTGTGGGTGGTGGGTTTTACTGTTGGGGAGTTGTTTGTATTTATTTATAACGGTAAAAGAGCTGATTTCTTTTAGGCCCTTTTAAAAGCTAATGATAGTTTAGTTTAGGCTAAGGATTTTTTTTTTGGGGGGGGGCTTTTTTTTATTTTGATAGTGCTATTAGATTAGGTGTAATTAGTTAAAATATCTTGTAATTTGTTTTTTATTTTCTGTAATTTAGTGGGGGGGTTTTGTGATTTAGCTAATTTAATTTAAATTTAATTGTATTTAATTTAGGGAATTGATTTAATTGTAGTGTAGTGTTAGGTGTTAGTGTAACTTAGGTTAGGTTTTATTTTACAGGTAAATTTGTATTTATTTTAGCTAGGTAGTTATTACATAGTTAATAACTATTTAATAACTATTCTACCTAATTAAAATAAATACAAACTTGCCTGTAAAAAATAAATAAACCCTAAGCTAGATACAATGCAACTATTAGTTATATTGTAGCTAGCTTAGGGTTTATTTTATAGGTAAGTTTTTAGTTTTAAATAGGAATAATTTAGTTAACGATAGTAATATTTATTTAGATTTATTTAAATTATATTTAAGTTAGGGGGTGCTAGGGTTAGACTTAGATTTAGGGGTTAATACATTTAATATAGTGTTGGGGACGGCAGATTAGGTGTTAATAAATGTAGGTAGGTGGCGGTGATGTTGGGGGCAGCAGATTAGGGGTTAATAAATATAATGTAGGTGGCAGCGATGTTAGGGGTGGCAGATTAGGGGTTAATAAGTATAATGTAGGTGGCAGTGATGTTAGGGGCGTCAGATTAGGGGTTAATAATATTTAACTAGTGTTTGCGAGGCAGGAGTGCGGCGGTTTAGGGGTTAATATGTTTATTATAGTGGTGGCGATGTCCGGAGCTGCAGATTAGGGGTTAAAAATTTTATTAGTGTTTGCGATGCGGGAGGGCCTCGATTTAGGGGTTAATAGGTAGTTTATGGGTGTTAGCGTACTTTTTAGCACTTTAGTTATGAGTTTTATGCTACAGCGTTGTAGTGTAAGACTCATAACTACTGACTTTAGAATGCGCTACGGATCTTGGAGGTAAAGGGTGTACTGCTCACTTTTTGACCTCCCAGGACAGACTCTTAATACTGGCGCTATGGAAGTCCCATAGAAAAAAAAGTTTACGAACGTTACGCAAGTCGGTTTGCGGTAAGGCCAAAAAAGTGTGCGGGGGCCCTATACCTGCAAGACTCGTAATAGCAGCGGTAGTGAAAAAGCAGCGTTAGGACCTGTCAACGCTGCTTTTTCAGCTTACCGCAAAACTCGTAATCTAGCCGAGTGTAAGTGTATATAAACAGTGTGATTCTAGCTGCAATTGCTTGTATCATGCGCAACAATAAACTTGTTTTTTTTTTAAAGAACCCGTTTCCTTTGTGGAAATAGAAACAACAGATTACGACAAGGATGGGATGCCAATATATTGGGGGGAAATGGTGAATTGAGACTCTTGACCATCGGGTACACTTAAAAGGACAGTCTAGTCAAAAATAAACTTTCATGATTTAGGTAGGGCATGTAATTTAAAACAACTTTCCAATTTACTTTTATCATCAATTTTGCTTTGTTCTCTTGGTATTGTTTGTTGAAGGCTAAATGTAGGTAGGCTCATATGCTAATTTCTTAGCCCTTGAAGACTGCCTCTTATCTGAATGCATTTTGATTTTTTTCACAGCTAGAGGGTGTTAGTTCATATGTGCCTTATAGATAACATTGTGTTCACGCCCGTGGAGTTACCTAGGATTCAGCACTGATTGGCTAAAATGCAAGTTTTTCTGTCAAAGAACTGAAATAAGGGGGAAGTCTGTAGAGGCTTAGATACAAGGTAATCACAGAGGAAAAAAACATGAAATTATCAGGTAAGCATAATTTTATTTCCATCGTGGGGAGGAGAGTCCACTGCTTCATTCATCACTTGTGGGAAATAAAAACCTGGCCACCAAGAGGAGTCAAAGACTTAAATACCTTCCCCACTTCCCTCATCCCCAAGTGATTCTGTCAAGGAAACAAGAAACAGTAGGAGAAATATCAGGGTATAAAGGTGCAAGAAGAACAAAAAAATAAATTTATGTCCGCCCACCGGAGAAAGGGGGGGTGCAGTTGACTCTCCTCCCCACAATGGAAATGAAATAATCAGGAAAGCATAATTTATGTTTTCCATCTAAAGGGAGGAGAGTCCACTGCTTCATTCATCACTTGTGGGAACAAATACCCAAGCTCTAGAGGACACTGAATGAAGAAAACGGGAGGGTAAAGGAGGCAGACCCTATACTGAGGGCACCACAGCCTGCAGAACCTTTCTCCCAAAAGCTGCTTCTGCCGAAGTAAAGACATCAAATTTGTAAAATTTTGCAAACGTATGTAAGGAAGACCAGGTTGCCGTCTTACAAATCTGATCCATAGAAGCCTCATTCTTAAAGGCCCAAGAAGAGGCCACAGCTCTAGTTGAGTGAACCGTAATCCTTTGAGGAGGCTTGTGTCCCGCTGTCTCATATGCCAGACGGATCATACTCCTCATCCAAAAAGATAGAGAAGTGTCAGAGGCCCTTTGTCCCCTGAGCTTCCCTGAATACAAAACAAATAAGAACGAAGTCCGTCTGAACTCCTTCGTGGCCTGAAGATAAAACTTCAACGCCCGAACCACGTCCAGATAATGAAGTAACCTCTCCTTCAAAGAAGAAGGGTTAGGACACAAAGAAGGAACTACTATTTCCTGATTGATGTTACGACAACACCACCTTGGGAAGGAATCTCAATCCAATGCGAAGAACAGCCTTATCAGCATGAAAAACTAAAGTAGGGAGGCTCACATTGCAAGGCCGCCAACTCAGAGACTCTGCGTGCTGATGCAATAAGCAGTAATAAGACTTTCCATTAAAGAACCTTAATGTCAAGGGAATGCATAGGATCAAATGGAGCCCTCTGCAAAACCTTAAGAACCAAGTTTAAGCTCCAAGGAGGAGCCAGACTCCTGAAGACAGGCCTGATCCTAACCAGAGCCTGAACAAAGGACTGAACATCAGGAAGCTCTGCAAGCTTTTTATGCAACAGTACAGATAAAGCCGAAATCTGTCCCCTTAGGCAACTGGCAGCAAGACCCTTATCCAGCTCGTCCTGGAGAAAAGTCAAAACTCTGGATACCCTGACCTTATGCCAGGTATATCCTCGTTCCTCACACCAAAACAAATAGGTCCTCAACACCTTGTGGTAGATGCGTCTAGTGACCGGCTTCTTGGCTTGGATGAGAGTGTCGATCGCTCTCTCCGAAAAACCTCTTTTGGCTAAGACATCTCGGGGTGGAGAGACCATTCTCCTGGATGAAAAGTCTGTTTGCTCAAAAAAAGCTGCTTCCCAGTTTTCCACACCAGGAATGTGGATCGCCGAGAGCGAACAATTGTGAGTCTCTGCCCAATTTAAAATCTGAGATACTTCCCTCATTGCTAGGGAACTTCTTGTACCCCCCTGACCTGACTGTCTCCATCTTGAATGATGGGACTGACAAATACTTGTTTAGGGCCTTCAGGTCCAGAATTGACGAAACGTGCCCTCCTTCTTTGGGACCACAAAAAGGTTTGAATGAATAATACCCCAGACCTATTTCTGCTGGAGGAACTGGGACGATTACCCTGAGAGATGAGAGATCCCTCACACACCCCAGGAAGGTGTCTCAATTTTCTGGTCTTGAAGATATGTTTGACAGGAGGAACCTGCCCCTGGGCTGACACTATTTGAAACCTATCCTGTACCACTGGGCGACAACCTCCAGGACCCAAGGATCTGTAACATCTCCCCTCCAGGCCCCTGCAAAGAGAGATAGTCTGCCCCCTAACTGGTCCAAGGACGGGTCGGGGGCTGCCCCTTCATGCCGATTTTGACTCGGCAGGCTTCTTGCTTTACTTGAACTTGTTCCAAAAGTTTGTTGGCTTCCAAGATCCCTTGGATTGCTCAGATTTTGCAGAAGGCTGCTGGCGTTGAGACTTGTCTGTACGAAAGGGACGAAAAGTAGATCCCTTAGGTTTGGCTTTCTTATCCTGAGGTAAGAAGGCACCCTTGCCGTCCGTGACTGTAGATATGATGGAATCCAGGCCCGGGCCAAACAAAACCTTCCCCTTGAATGGGAGGGAAAGCAAGCGAGACTTAGATGTCATGTCAGCAGACCACGATTTTAGCCACAGAGCCCTGCGAGCTAATACAGAAAACCCTGACGTCTTAGCATTCAGGCAAATAATCTGCATGTTGGCATCACAGATGAATGAATGCGCTACCCTTAAAGATTTCATTCAATCCAAAATCTCTTTTGCTGATAGTGCATCACACCAATAGGTAGCCACACCAGCGACCGTCGCCGCCGGTTGGAAAACGAACCCTGTCAGTTGGAACATCTTCCACAACATGGACTCCATCTTTTTATCCATGGGTTCCTTAAAAGGAGCTATCCTCATGCGGAATGGTCGTTCTCTTAGCAAGCGTGGAGATAGCACCATCCATCTTAGGGACATTTCCCCACAGTTCAAGCTGTGCGTCTGGAACGGGGAAAAGCTTCTTAATAGAAGACGAGGGAGAAAAGGGCGAACCCAGTTTCTCCCATTAATTTTTAATAATGTTCACCATTTTGATAGGAACCGGGAAGGCCTGAGGCACTACCCTGTCCTCGTAAACCCTATCCAATTTAGGATTCGAAGGTTCCTCCGGTAGTTTCTGTTCCGGAACCTCCAGAGTAGCAAGCACTTCCTTCAGCAGGAAATGCAAATGCTCCATCTTAAATTTGAAATCTTGTTCCTCCGCTGACGGAGGCATAGAGGTAGCCGATTCCGACGCAGAAGAGGCCTCCTCTGAAAAATCAGATTTGCCCTTCTCCGCAGATAATCTGCCTGAGATATCCAGCGGAGTCTAAGACCCCTGAGATGGATAGCAGTGCTGTACCTTCCGCTTGCGCTTAGTAGGACGAGGCGTCACATTTATGGCCGCAGAAACTGCCGTCTGCAACTGATCGGCGAAGTCTGGAGGCCAAAGGACCCCTCCCATGGGAGGATTAGAAGTGCCCTGGGGAACTGCTTGTGTAATCAGAGATGCTTGTAGGGAACGCACCTCATGGGACAGAGAACCCTCAGAGGTGGACGGCTCAGTTGTACTAAATACTTAGTAGGTTTAGATAAGGAAGGAGTATCCTCCAACATATCAAGAGTCCTCCATAGCTTGCGCCTTTGTTACGGACTTGATGATTTATTAAATGGCACCTTTATATCCCAATGGCCGAGGCACTCACCACCTCCTATGACCCGGGCTACAAGAAACAGATTTTGTCACCTCCGAACACAGGTCGAGAAAGAGGAAGTTACTGAGGCCACACCTGGTCACATGGAGTACCATGCAGGACCGCCCCTGCACTGAGCGAGAGATGCGCCAAAAAAGCCTGCCTCAAACTCTCTCTAACTGTTCCACACTGACAGAGCCTCATCTCACACAAGTGCAGTAAAAAACACAAACATTATTATGCATATTAAAATCCCCCCCTGTTCCATAACCCCCTTCCGAGGGTGTTACCCTAAATTCTATACAGATAAAAGGAGTCACACTGTGACCCTGTCTTCTTGCGTTATCACATTATATATATATATATATATATATATATATATATATATATATATATATATATATAATGAAGAAAAAGATCAGCACTCACCAACTGAACTGTGAACTGCTGCATCTGACCAAGGGTTCAGTGGGAGCTGAAACGTTATGCTATTTTGGCATTAAAAAGGGTGATATTCCAAATCTCTTGTGCTGGCTTTCTTTGCTGTGGGACATTACGGATTTACACCAGGTCCTGTCTCTCTGCAGTATATATATATATATATATATATATATATTTATAATGAAACAATCTTACCCAAATAAACACTGTGGAACAGGAACACGGCCCTTCAAGTGTGACAGGTTAGTAGCATAGCTCCTGACATGGACTTGAGAGAATAAAAGCAGGAAGCAAAACTCATCAACTCTGATTGCTTAAGGAGCTGTTAATATGAGTTGGGACGGTTTCGCAGAGGAACTCCCCCTGCATCTCCGGACTCTAACTTTCACCAATGCTCTCACGGAGAGGCTGATAGGACTACTTAAAACTACAGTCCCATTGCGAAGAGTACTACCCTCCATAAGAGACTACTCCGAATCGTCTGACACTTCTCTGCCAACCTCCTGTGACGAAAGTCAAAGAATGACTGGGGGATGAGGAAAGTGGGGGAGGTATTTAAGCCTTTGGCTGGGGTGTCTTTGCCTCCTCCTGGTGGCCAGGTTCTTATTTCCCACAAGTGATGAATGAAGCAGTGGACTCTCCTCCTCTTTAGATGGAAAGTATATTAATATAACCGTGTTTATGCAAAACTGGGGAATGAGTAATAAAGGGATTATCTATCTTTATAAACAATAAAAATTCTGCTGTAGACTGTCCCTTTAACTTGTGCTCACCAATATTGATAAGGTGCTTATTGAAAACATAATTTATGCTTACCTGATAAATTTATTTCTCTTGTAGTGTATCCAGTCCACGGATCATCCATTACTTGTGGGATATTCTCCTTCCCAACAGGAAGTTGCAAGAGGATCACCCACAGCAGAGCTGCTATATAGCTCCTCCCCTCACTGCCACATCCAGTCATTCGACCGAAACAAGCCGAGAAAGGAGAAAACCATAGGGTGCAGTGGTGACTGTAGTTTTAATAAAATTTAGACCTGCCTTAAAAGGACAGGGCGGGCTGTGGACTGGATACACTACAAGAGAAATAAATTTATCAGGTAAGCATAAATTATGTTTTCTCTTGTTAAGTGTATCCAGTCCACGGATCATCCATTACTTGTGGGATACCAATACCAAAGCTAAAGTACACGGATAATGGGAGGGACAAGGCAGGATTAAACGGAAGGAACCACTGCCTGAAGAACCTTTCTCCCAAAAACAGCCTCCGAAGAAGCAAAAGTATCAAATTTGTAAAATTTTGAAAAGGTGTGAAGCGAAGACCAAGTCGCAGCCTTGCAAATCTGTTCAACAGAGGCCTCATTTTTAAAGGCCCAGGTGGAAGCCACAGCTCTAGTAGAATGAGCTGTAATCCTTTCAGGGGTGTGCTGTCCAGCAGTCTCATAGGCTAGGCGTATTATGCTCCAAAGCCAAAAGGAAAGAGAGGTTGCCGAAGCTTTTTGACCTCTCCTCTGTCCAGAGTAAACGACAAACAGGGAAGATATTTGACGAAAATCTTTAGTAGCTTGTAAGTAAAAACTTCAAGGCACGGACTAAATCCAGATTATGTAAAAGACGTTCCTTCTTTGAAGAAGGATTAGGACACAATGATGGAACAACAATCTCTTGATTGATATTCTTGTTAGAAACCACCTTAGGTAAAAACCCAGGTTTGGTACGCAGAACTACCTTATCGGCATGAAACATCAGATAAGGAGAATCACATTGTAAGGTAGATAGCTCAGAGACTCTCCGAGCCGAGGAAATAGCCATCAAAAACAGAACTTTCCAAGATAAAAGTTTAATATCAATGGAATGAAGGGGTTCAAACGGAACTCCTTGAAGAACTTTAAGAACCAAGTTTAAGCTCCACGGGGGAGCAACAGGTTTCTAACCAAAGCCTGACAAAATGCCTGGACGTCTGGAACCTCTGCCAGACGCTTGTGCAAAAGAATAGACAGAGCAGAAATCTGTCCTTTTAAGGAACTAGCTGATAATCCTTTGTCCAAACCCTCTTGGAGAAAGGACAATATCCTAGGAATCCTAACCTTACTCCATGAGTAATTCTTGGATTCACACCAATAAAGATATTTACGCCATATCTTGTGGTAGATTTTCCTGGTGACAGGCTTTCGTGCCTGTATTAAGGTATCAATGACTGACTCAGAGAAGCCACGCTTTGATAGAATCAAGCGTTCAATCTCCATGCAGTCAGTCTCAGAGAAATTAGATTTGGATGATTGAAAGGACCTTGTATTAGAAGGTCCTGTCTCAGAGGCAGAGTCCATGGTGGAAAGGATGACATGTCCACTAGGTCTGCATACCAGGTCCTGCGTGGCCACGCAGGCGCTATCAGAATCACCGATGCTCTCTCCTGTTTGATTTTGGCAAGGTTGAAGAACCAAGGCGCTGCTAGAGCATCTATCAGCGTCGCTTCTGGGTCCCTGGATCTGGATCCATAACAAGGAAGCTTGGCGTTCTGGCGAGATGCCATGAGATCCAATTCTGGTTTGCCCCAACGATGGACCAGTTGAGCAAACACCTCCGGATGGAGTTCCCACTCCCCCGGATGAAAACTCTGACGACTTAGAAAATCCGCCTCCCAGTTCTCTATGCCTGGGATGTGGATCGCTGACAGGTGGCAAGAGTGAGACTCTGCCCAGCGAATTATCTTTGAGACTTCTAACATCGCTAGGGAACTCCTGGTTCCCCCTTGATGGTTGATGTAAGCCACAGTCGTGATGTTGTCCGACTGAAATCTGATGAACCTCAGGGTTGCTAACTGAGGCCAAGCTAGAAGAGCATTGAATATTGCTCTCAACTCCAGAATATTTATTGGGAGGAGTTTCTCCTCCTGAGTCCACGATCCCTGAGCCTTCAGGGAGTTCCAGACTGCACCCCAACCCCGAGATAGTCACCAGAGAAGAGAATCTCTGGTCTCTTGATCCAGATTTAGTAGAGGGGACAAATCTGAGTAATCCCCATTCCACTGACTAAGCATGCATAATTGCAGCGGTCTGAGATGCAGGCGCGCAAATGGTACTATGTCCATTGCCGCTACCATTAAGCCGATTACTTCCATGCACTGAGCCACTGACGGGCGTGGAATGGAATGAAGGACACGGCAAGCATTTAGAAGTTTTGATAACCTGGACACCGTCAGGTAAATTTTCATCTCTACCGAATCTATAAGAGTCCCTAGGAAGGAGACTCTTGTGAGTGGGGATAGAGAACTCTTTTCTCCACGTTCACTTTCCACCCATGCGACCTCAGAAATGCCAGAACTATCTCTGTATGAGACTTGGCAATTTGAAAGCTTGACGCCTGTATCAGGATGTCGTCTAGATAAGGAGCCACCGCTATGCCCCGTGGTCTTAGAACCGCCAGAAGTGAGCCCAGAACCTTTGTAAAAATTCTCAGGGCTGTAGCCAACCCAAAGGGAAGAGCTACAAATTGGTAATGCCCGTCTAGAAAGGCAAACCTTAGGAACCGATGATGATCTTTGTGCTTCGGTATGTGAAGGTAGGCATCCTTTAAAGGATTACTTTCTGTTATAATTTGTAAGCTAAACAACTAACATATTAAAGTTAATAAACATTAATTAAAACCTACTGACCTATATTTTCTCCAAAACGAAGTTTCATAACGTTCTAAAAGTTATATCTTTTATTCGCCGATGATGTCACGTTATCCTGCCCACTATTTTCAGCACTGCATGTTCAAAATACTTAAACCAATAACTTTGTGTTTAAAGCGCCATTTTGAAACCTAGGTATTGTAAACGGATTGGTACAGAGCAAAAGATACCCACGGAGTGGGTTTGGAAAACAATTAAATTTGCAGACAAGATTTCTGATGTACGGTAGAGATATGTTAATGAAATGCTATTGATAAAAAGCGTATTTGGGGTAGTTAGTTAGTAACAGGCATAGAAAATATTTACTTACAGTGGCCCTTTAAGTCCACTGTGGTCATGTACTGACCCTCTTGGATCATGGGTAGGATGGTCCGAATAGTTTCCATTTTGAATGATGGAACTCTGAGGAATTTGTTTAAGATCTTTAGATCCAAAATTGGTCTGAAGGTTCCCTCTTTCTTGGGAACTACAAACAGATTTGAATAAAACCCCTGTCCTTGTTCCGTCCGCGGAACTGGATGGATCACTCCCATTACTAGGAGGTCTTGCACACAGCTTAGAAATGCCTCTTTCATTATCTGGTTTGCTGATAACCTTGAAAGATGAAATCTCCCTTGTGGAGGAGAAGCTTTGAAGTCCAGAAGATATCCCTGAGATATGATCTCCAACGCCCATGGATCCTGAACATCTCTTGCCCACGCCTGGGCGAAGAGAGAAAGTCTGCCCCCCACTAGATCCGTTTCCGGATAGGGGGCCGTTCCTTCATGCTGTCTTGGGGGCAGCAGCAGACTTTCTGGCCTGTTTGCCCTTGTTCCAGGACTGGTTAAGTTTCCAGGCCTGTCTGGAATGAGCAACAGTTCCCTCTTGTCTTGAAGCGGAGGAAGTTGATGCTGCTCCTCCCTTGACATTTCGAAAGGCACGAAAATTACACTGTTTGGCCTTTGATTTGGCCCTGTCCTGAGGAAGGGTATGACCCTTACCTCCAGTAATGTCAGCAATAATTTCCTTCAAGCCAGGCCCGAATAAGGTCTGCCCCTTGAAAGGAATGTTGAGTAATTTAGACTTTGAAGTCACTTCAGCTGACCAGGATTTAAGCCATAACGCCCTACGCGCCTGGATGGCGAATCCGGAATTCTTAGCCGTTAGTTTAGTCAAATGAACAATGGCATCAGAAACAAATGAGTTAGCTAGCTTAAGCGTTCTAAGCTTGTCAATAATTTCAGTCAATGGAGCTGTATGGATGGCCTCTTCAAGGGCCTCAAACCAGAATGCCGCCGCAGCAGTGACAGGCACAATGCATGCAAGGGGCTGTAAAATAAAACCTTGTTGAATAAACATTTTCTTAAGGTAACCCTCCAATTTTTTATCCATTGAATCTGAAAAAGCACAACTATCCTCAGCCGGGATAGTGGCATGCTTTGCTAAAGTAGAAACTGCTCCCTCCACCTTAGGGACCGTCTGCCATAAGTCCCGTGTAGTGGCGTCTATTGGAAACATTTTTCTAAAAATAGGAGGTGGGGAAAAAGGCACACCGGGTCTATCCCACTCCTTGCTAATAATTTCTGTAAGCCTTTTAGGTATAGGAAAAACATCAGTACACACCGGCACCGCATAGTATTTATCCAGCCTACACAATTTCTCTGGTACTGTAACTGTGTTACAGTCATTCAGAGCAGCTAATACCTCCCCAAGCAATACACAGAGGTTCTCAAGCTTAAATTTAAAATTAGAAATCTCTGAATCAGGTTTCCCCGAGTCAGAGACGTCACCCACAGACTGAAGCTCTCCGTCCTCATGTTCTGCATATTGTGACGCAGTATCAGACATGGCTCTTACAGCATCTGCGCGCTCTGTATCTCTTCTAACCCCAGAGCTATCGCGCTTGCCTCTTAATTCAGGCAATCTGGATAATACCTCTGACAGGGTATTATTCATGATTGCAGCCATGTCCTGCAAGGTAATCGCTATGGGCGTCCCTGATGTAATTGGCGCCATACTAGCGTGCGTCCCCTGAGCGGGAGGCGAAGGGTCTGACACGTGGGGAGAGTTAGTCGGCATAACTTCCCCCTCGATAGAACCCTCTGGTGACAATTCTTTTATAGATAAAGACTGATCTTTACTGTTTTACGGTGAAATCAATACATTTAGTACACATTCTCCTATGGGTCTCCACCATGGCTTTCAAACATAATGAACAAGTTTCCTCTGTGTCAGACATGTTTATACAGACTAGCAATGAGACTAGCAAGCTTGGAAAACACTTTAAAACAAGTTTACAAGCAATATAAAAAACGTTACTGTGCCTTTAAGAAACACAAATTTTGTCAAAATTTGAAATAACAGTGAAAAAAGGCAGTTACGCTAACGAAATTTTTACAGTGTATGTAATAAGTTAGCAGAGCATTCCACCCACTTGCAAATGGATGATTAACCCCTTAATACCAAAAACGGAAAAATAAATGACAAAAACGTTTTTCAAACAGTCACAAAAACTGCCACAGCTCTACTGTGGCTTTTTACCTCCCTCAAAAACGACTTTGAAGCCCTTTGAGCCCTCCAGAGATGTCCTGGAACATGCAGGAAGAAGCTGGATGTCTGTGTCTGTAATTTTTGCTGCGCAAAAAAAGCGCTAAAATAGGCCCCTCCCACTCATATTACAACAGTGGAAAGCCTTAGGAAACTGTTTCTAGGCAAAAATCAAGCTAGCCATGTGGAAAAACTAGGCCCCAATAAGTTTTATCACCAAACATATATAAAAAATGATTAAACATGCCAGCAAACGTTTTATATTACACTTTTATAAGAGTATGTATCTCTGTTAATAAGCCTGATACCAGTCGCTATCACTGCATTTAAGGCTTTACTTACATTACTTCGGTATCAGCAGCATTTTCTAGCAAATTCCATTCCCTAGAAAAATATTAACTGCACATACCTTATTGCAGGAAAACCTGCACGCCATTCCCCCTCTGAAGTTACCTCATTCCTCAGAATATGTGAGAACAGCAATGGATCTTAGTTACTTCTGCTAAGATCATAGAAAACGCAGGCAGATTCTTCTTCTAAATACTGCCTGAGATAAACAGTACGCTCCGGTACCATTTTAAAATAACAAACTTTTGATTGAAGAAATAAACTAAGTATAAAACACCACTCTCCTCTTACAACCTCCTTCTTTGTTGAGAGTTGAAAGAGAATGACTGGGTATGGCAGTGAGGGGAGGAGCTATATAGCAGCTCTGCTGTGGGTGATCCTCTTGCAACTTCCTGTTGGGAAGGAGAATATCCCACAAGTAATGGATGATCCGTGGACTGGATACACTTAACAAGAGAAATACCTATTTATTGAGTGTATCTATTTGGTGCCTGGTGTCTTGATAAGCTATGCCAAGTGATTGCACTGGTATTGACCATTTCATTATGTAATCTTGCAGGGATAAATTAGAATACACAGTGTAGTATGGAACTGTGTGATACTATTATCTGTGTGGCTATTTAGTAAGGATTCTGTGTGAACCCCCATTAGAATTCCCACTGTGGTTAGAGAATCTGTGTGAGCCCTATTTAATAGTGCACTATCAATAAGTTGTGTATGAGCGAGTTTGTGTCAAGATTGGAAATTTAAATAGAAAAACTAGCATGGGAGTTTGCCCAGAGGACACTCCTGGACAGTATATGTATTTAAACCATGATTCAAAATGTTGGGACCATTATAAAATTGAATAATCATACATAAAGATAAAATTATTAGAAAGTATATAGGCTATAGATAAAAACAAATCGCAGAACGTTGCTATATGTTCATAAATAACATCCAAGTTTTGTTTCAGATGTGTTTTCTGTTTATAGACAAATGTTTGCTTTGTTTAAAAGTGTTTAAGCTTTAGTTTCATTGCTGTTTGTTCACTTTGTTTCTACTCAAAGCATGAAAATTATTGTTTATTAGTGTTATGTGGTAATTGCAACCTAGCAAGTTGCAGGTTTATGTATCCTAATCTTTGTAGCAGAATCATTGTCTAGTTCTGTATGTCTGTTGACAGTCGTCTCTGCATTTATGAAGTTGTTTTAAAAGTATATAATTGAAAAAGTTAAATGACTAGCTCTATAAATAATAAGCGAGAGAGTATAGCAGCAAATTGTAGTCAAAACAGAATTATAAATTGTACAATACAGGTACATTTTATGGAGAAATGTGTGGCTAAAACAGGTTTTAACTAAATTGGTTTGATTCTTTGGCTTTTTGGTTATAACCACATTTTAGTAAAAGGATGAAAAGAAAGTCCTACAGGTATGGATCATTTGTTGCTTTGATGGTTTGCGCAAGTAGGTTTGGTGATAAATAAGGACTTAAAGGGACACTCAATTAAAAATACACTTTTATGATTCAGAAACAGCAGCAGTTTTAAGACACTTTCCAATTTACTTCTATTATCAAATTCTGTACAGTATTTTTATATTCACACTTTCTGGAGAACAAGACCATCCTGGACATGTGCACAAGCTCACAGGGTATACATTAATACATTTGTCAGAAAAAAAAATCTACTGCTTATTTGAAATTCAGAGTAGCTGTTATTGCATTGTCTTTTTGTTATGTACTGCATTGAGTGGTCCTTTAAAGGGACACTCAAGTCAAAATAAACTTGTATGATTCAGATAGTACATGCAGTTTTAAGACACTTAAATTTACTTTTTATTATCAAATTTGGCAGTCTTTATATTCACACTTCTGGGAAACAAGATCCTACTGAGCATGTGTACAGGTTCTCAGGGTATACATATATTAGTCTGTGATTGGCTGATATCTGTCACATGAAACAGGGGGCTGGAAAATGGGAGAAAAAACAGAATTTATGCTTACCTGATAAATTACTTTCTCTTGTGGTGTATCCAGTCCACGGGTTCATCCTTTACTTGTGGGATATTCTCCTTCCTAATAGGAAGTGGCAAAGAGAGCACACAGCAGAGCTGTCCATATAGCTCCCCCTCTAGCTCCACCCCCCTCTAGCTCCACCCCCCAAATCTACCTGACTAATAGCCAGGGTGGGCCGTGGACTGGATACACCACAAGAGAAAGTAATTTATCAGGTAAGCATAAATTCTGTTTTCTCTTGTAAGGTGTATCCAGTCCACGGGTTCATCCTTTACCTGTGGGATACCAATACCAAAGCTTTAGGACACGGATGAAGGGAGGGAACAAGACAGGAACCTTAAATGGAAGGCACCACTGCTTGTAAAACCTCTCTCCCAAAAATAGCCTCCGAAGAAGCAAAAGTATCGAATTTGGAAAATTTGGAAAAAGTATGCAGCGAAGACCAAGTCGCTGCCTTACAAATCTGTTCAACAGAAGCCTCATTTTTAAAAGCCCATGTGGAAGCCACTGCTCTGGTAGAATGAGCAGTAATTGTTTCAGGAGGCTGCTGGCCAGCAGTCTCATACGCCAGACGGATGATGCTTTTCAGCCAAAAGGAAAGAGAGGTAGCAGTCGCCTTCTGACCTCTCCTCTTACCAGAATATAGATAACAAACAATGAAGTTGTTTGTCTGAAATCCTTAGTTGCTTGTAAATAGAACTTTAAAGCATGAACCACATCAAGATTGTGTAACAGACGTTCCTTCTTCGAAGAAGGATTAGGACACAGAGAAGGAACAACAATTTCCTGGTTAATATTCTTATTAGACACAACCTTAGGAAGAAAACCGGGTTTGGTACGCAAAACTACCTTATCTGCATGGAACACCAAGTAAGGTGAGTCACACTGTAAAGCAGATAACTCTTCGAGCAGAAGAGATAGCTACCAAAAACAAAACTTTCCAAGATAAAAGCTTAATATCTATGGAATGTAAAGGTTCAAACGGAACCCCTTGCAGAACTGAAAGAACTAAATTCAGACTCCATGGTGGAGCCACAGGTCTATAAACAGGCTTGATTCTGACTAAAGCCAGAGAAAACGATTGAACGTCTGGTACCTCCGCCAGACGTTTGTGTAAAAGAATAGACAAAGCAGATATCTGTCCTTTTAAGGAACTAGCTGACAATCCTTTCTCCAATCCATCTTGGAGAAAAGACAATATCCTGGGAATCCTAATCTTACTCCATGAGTAACCCTTGGATTCGCACCAACAAAGATATTTTCGCCAAATCTTATGGTAGATTTTCCTGGTGACAGGCTTTCTAGCCTGAATAAGGGTATTGATAACCGACTCAGAGAAACCACGCTTTGATAGAATTAGGCGTTCAATCTCCAAGCAGTCAGACGCAGAGAAATTAGATTTGGATGTTTGAAAGGACCTTGAAGTAGAAGGTCCTGCCTCATTGGCAGAGTCCATGGTGGAACGGATGACATGTCCACTAGGTCTGCATACCAGGTCCTGCATGGCCACGCAGGCGCTATTAGAATCACCAACGCCCTCTCCTGCTTGATTCTGGCCACCAGACGAGGAAGGAGAGGAAACGGTGGAAACACATAGGCCAGATTGAAGGACCAAGGCGCTGCTAGAGCATCTATCAACACCGCCTGGGGATCCCGGGACCTGGACCCATAAAGAGGAAGTTTGGCATTCTGACGGGACGCCATCAGATCCAATTCTGGAGTGCCCCATAGCTGAGTCAGCTGGGCAAATACCTCCGGGTGGAGTTCCCACTCCCCCGGATGAAAAGTCTGACGACTTAGAAAATCCGCCTCCCAGTTGTCTACTCCTGGGATGTGAATTGCTGAGAGGTGGCAAGAGTGATCCTCCGCCCACCTGATTATTTTGGTTACTTCCATCATTGCTAGGGGACTCCTTGTTCCCCCTTGATGGTTGATGTAAGCTACAGTCGTGATGTTGTCCGACTGAAATCTGATGAATTTGGCCGCAGCTAGCTGAGGCCATGCCTGAAGAGCGTTAAATATCGCCCTCAGTTCCAGAATGTTTATCGGGACAAGAGCTTCTTCCTGAGACCATAAGCCCTGAGCTTTCAGGGAGTCCCAGACTGCACCCCAGCCCAACAGACTGGCGTCGGTCGTTACGATGATCCACTCTGGTCTGCGGAAACACATTCCCTGAGACAGGTGATCCTGAGACAACCACCAGAGAAGAGAATCTCTGGTCCCCTGGTCCAACTGTATTTGAGGAGACAAATCTGCATAATCCCCATTCCACTGTTTGAGCATGCATAGTTGCAGTGGTCTGAGGTGTATCCGAGCAAAAGGGACTATGTCCATTGCGGCTACCATTAGTCCAATTGTCTCCATGCACTGAGCTACAGACGGCCGAGGAATGGAATGAAGAGCTCGGCAAGTAGTTAACAGTTTTAACTTTCTGACCTCCGTCAGGAATATTTTCATTTCTACCGAGTCTATTAGGGTTCCTAGGAATGGAACTCTTGTGAGGGGGGAGAGAGAACTCCTTTTGGTGTTCACCTTCCACCCGTGAGACCTCAGAAAGGCCAATACAATTTCTGTGTGAGACTTGGCTCTTTGGAAAGTCGACGCCTGAATTAAGATGTCGTCTAGGTAAGGCGCCACTGCTATGCCCCGCGGTCTTAGAACCGCCAGGAGGGATCCTAGCACCTTTGTGAAAATTCTGGGAGCAGTGGCTAACCCAAAAGGAAGAGCCACAAACTGATAATGCTTGTCCAGAAAGGCGAACCTGAGAAACTGGTGATGATCTTTGTGTATAGGAATGTGCAGATACGCATCCTTTAGATCCACGGTAGTCATATATTGACCCTCCTGGATCATTGGTAAGATTGTCCGAATGGTCTCCATCTTGAATGATAAGACTCTGAGGAATTTGTTTAGAATTTTGAGATCCAGGATTGGTCTGAAAGTTCCTTCTTTTTTGGGAACCACAAACAGGTTTGAGTAAAAACCCAGCCCTTGTTCCACAATTGGAACTGGGTGGATCACTCCCATTGTATGTAGGTCTTCTACAGAGCGTAAGAACGCCTCTTTCTTTGTCTGGTCTGTAGACAGACGAGAAATGTGGAACCTTCCTCTTGGAGGGGAGTCCTTGAATTCTAGAAGATATCCCTGGGATACAATCTCTAAGTCCCAAGGATTGTGTACGTCTCTTGCCCAGGCCTGAGCGAAGAGAGAGAGTCTGCCCCCCACTAGATCCGGTCCTGGATCGGGGGCTACCCCTTCATGCTGTCTTGGAGGCAGCAGCAGGCTTCTTGGCCTGTTTACCCTTGTTCCAGCCCTGGTAAGGTTTCCAGGCTGCCCTGGGTTGTGAAGTGTTACCCTCTTGCTTTGCAGCAGGGGAGGATGAAGCGAGACCGTTCCTGAAATTTCGAAAGGAACGAAAATTATTTTGTTTGTTCTTTGTCTTAAAGGACTTGTCCTGAGGGAGAGCATGGCCTTTTTCCCCCAGTGATTTCTGAGATAATCTCTTTCAATTCAGGCCCGAAAAGGGTCTTTCCTTTGAAAGGGATGTTCAGTAGTTTGGATTTTGACGACACATCGGCCGACCAGGACTTTAGCCATAGCGCCCTGCGCGCCAGAATGGCGAAACCTGAATTCTTTGCCGCTAACTTAGCTAGTTGGAAAGCGGCATCTGTGATAAAAGAATTAGCCAGCTTAAGAGTTACAACATGCTAAAGTCATCTTCCTCCCTGCAGAAATCTTCATCTCTTTTCTGCTAGAGAGTAAATAGTACACACCGGTACCATTTAAAAATAACAAACTTTTGCTTGTAGAACAAAAACTACAAATCTAACACCACATTCACTTTACCCTTCCGAGAGGGACCCTATTGCTTAGAGCCGGCAAAGAGAATGACTGGGGAGTGGAGCTAGAGGGGGAGCTATATGGACAGCTCTGCTGTGTGCTCTCTTTGCCACTTCCTGTTAGGAAGGAGAATATCCCACAAGTAAAGGATGAACCCATGGACTGGATACACCTTACAAGAGAAAATAAATTTATCAGAAAAAAAATCTACTGCTTATTTGAAATTCAGAGCAGGTGTTAAATCATTGTCTCTTTATTATGCACTTGTAAATTATGCAATTATACTGCATTTAGTGGTCCTTTAAGTGCTAAAGAAAAGAAAATAATAAACTCTACAATATGCAGCTTATTTAAAGGATTTAAAGTTTATGGTCTATTTTCAGATTATATAATTCTGTGTGTTTAGTTCAAATTACACAAATAACTCTGCTCCAAAATTGATAGCATAGATTATGTGTACTATTCATTATATATTAATATTGGATTCTAATGTTTTGATCCACCTTTGTTGTGGATGTTGTTACTAGATGAAGTTTCTATATTTTCTTCATACCATAGTCAAATTGTGTTTTGTTTTCTTTTAAAGTTCTTCCCAGAATAAGATCTGTCTTTAAAGTGACAATACATTTGTAGTTTTCTATGTTGCTGGAAACTATAATTTACTGAAATCTTTATTTCTAACAATAGATGAATGTTACATTTTTAAAGTGCACAATATGACATTTATATTAGAAAAATCTTCATTTTTTTATGTAATGAGATATCATTCTAAGTAAAACACTAACTTTAAAAGTGATACATTTGATGCCTAGATTGTAAGCTCTGTGTGTTTATTTTTAGAATCATCAGAATGAATATGCAAGTGAATGGATACCGGTTCCATGTATGTGAGACAGTTTTGTTATCTGTATCATCAACCAGAATAAATGCAATATTAATTGGAATATGATGCTTTTGTGTTGATAAACCAGACATATTGTATATAGTTATTCTGAGTATTTTAAAAGCAGAAGATAATTCAAAGAACTTGTGTACAAGATATAAATTATGTATACTAAACAAATGTATCTGTATAAAGACTTTTGCTATTACACAATAATTTTTTTTATAAAACTGAGTAACTATTGTATTGCCCTAACAAAACCACTTCAGCTGTTCCATTCACAGGTGAATACTAAGTATACAGTGAAAGGAGAAGGATTCAAAGTGCATTCCTTGGACCCTGGTGATTGAGTGAAATCTCTAACAGAAAAATAAACTGTCATCAAGATGCAAAGAACCCTACCACGTTTTGCTCACCATTAACACTACAGAAAAAGTGACTGAGATTGCTTTGTGGATAGAGACTGCAACATGTATAATTCCAGAACCTCTGAATTATTTGTGTCCATATCTTGCCGATTTCTCTTATAGTTAGAACAATCCACAGGATGGAATTCTACTGAATTATTACAAGCTAAATAGGGAAGTAATATTTTATTTAATTAACCCCAGTATCTTATTTAGGAACTATTTTAAAATGCTGGATTTAGTTTAAGTTGTATATATATATATATATATATATATATATATATATATATATATATATATATATATATATATATATAATATATGTGTCAGTTTAGCTGTAGATCACAGTACTATATTATCTTAAGCCCACAATTTAGCTCCTTTAGAAACAAATGTCAGCTAGTTCAGAAGCAAGAGTGTATTGTATAGGACTACCATGAGATACAGTGGGTAATTGAAAGAAACAGAATTTAGGTTTACCTGAAAAATTTCTTTCTCCACGGCTTCATCCTTACTTGTGGGATATTCTCTTCCCCTACAGGAAATGGCAAAGAGAGCACCCAGCAAGAGCTGTCCATATAGCTCCACCTCTGGCTCCGCCCCCCAGTCATTCAACCGACGGTTAGGAGAAAAAGGAGAAACTATAGGGTGCCGTGGTGACTGTAGTGTATAAAGAAAGACATTTTTCAAACCTGATTAAAAACCAGGGCGGGCCGTGGACTGGACACACCATTGGAGAAAGAAATTTATCAGGTAAACATAAATTCTGTTTTCTCCAACATTGGTGTGTCCGGTCCACGGCTTCATCCTTACTTGTGGGAACCAATACCAAAGCTTTAGGACACGGATGAAGGGAGGGAGCAAACCAGGTTACCTAAACGGAAGGCACCACGGCTTGCAAAACCTTTCTCCCAAAAATAGCCTCCGAAGAAGCAAAAGTATCAAATTTGTAAAATGTGGCAAAAGTATGCAGAGAAGACCAAGTCGCTGCCTTACAGATCTGATCAACAGAAGCCTGGTTCTTGAAGGCCCATGTGGAAGCCACAGCTCTAGTAGAATGAGCTGTAATTCGTTCAGGAGGCTGCCGTCTGGCAGTCTCATAAGCCAATCGGATGATGCTTTTCAGCCAAAAAGAAAGAGGTAGCAGTAGCTTTCTGCCCTCTCCTCTTACCAGAATACACAACAAACAAGGAAGATGTCTGTCTGAAATCCTTTGTTGCTTCTAAATAGAACTTTAAAGCACGGACCACATCTAGATTGTGTAACAAAGTTCCTTCTTTGAAACTGGATTCGGACACAGAGAAGGAACAACAATTTCCTGGTTAATATTCCTGTTGGAAACGACCTTTGGAAGAAAACCAGGCTTGGTACGCAAAGCTACCTTATCTGTATGGAATACCAGATAGGGAGAAGTACACTGCAAAGCAGATAATTCAGAAACTCTTCTAGCAGAAGAAATAGCAACCAAAAACTGAACTTTCCAAGATAGTAACTTAATATCTATGGAATGCATGGGTTCAAACGGAACCCCCTGAAGAACTGAAAGAACTAAATTTAGACTCCAAGGAGGAGTCATGGGTCTGTAAACAGGCTTGATTCTAACAAACGCCTGTACATCTGGCACTGCTGCCAGACGTTTGTGTAACAAAACAGACAGAGCAGATATCTGTCCTTTTAAGGAACTAGCTGACAAACCTTTATCCAGACCTTCTTGGAGAAAGGAAAGTATCCTAGGAATTTTAATTTTACTCCAAGGGAATCCCTTGGATTCACACCAACGGATATATTTTTGCCATATCTTATGGTAAATCTTCCTAATTACAGGTTTTCTGGCTTGAACCAGAGTATCTATGACTGTATCTGAAAACCCACGCTTAGATAGAATCAAGCGTTCAATTTCCAAGCAGTCAGTTGGAGAGAGACTAGATTTGGATGTTCGAACTGACCTTGTACTAGAAGATCCTGCCTCAAAGGTAGCTTCCATGGTGGAGCCGATGACATATTCACCAGGTCTGCATACCAAGTCCTGCGTGGCCACGCAGGGGCTATTAGAATCACAGAGGCCTGCTCCTGTTTGATCCTGGCTACAAGCCTGGGAAGGAGAGGGAACGGTGGAAATACATAAGCTAGGTTGAACGACCAAGGCGCCACTAATGATTCCACCAGTGTCGCCTTGGGATCCCTGGATCTGGACCCGTATCGGGGAACCTTTGCGTTCTGGCGAGACGCCATCAGATCCATATCTGGAATGCCCCATAGTTGAGTTAACTGGGCAAAAACCTCCGGGTGGAGTTCCCACTCCCCCGGATGAAAAGTCTGACGACTCAAATAATCCGCCTCCCAGTTGTCCACTCCTGGGATGTGAATTGCAGATAGGTGGCAGGAGTGATCCTCCGCCCATTTGATGATCTTGGATACCTCTCTCATCGCTAAGGAACTCTTTGTTCCCCCCTGATGATTGATGTACACTACAGTCGTCATGTTGTCCGACTGGAACCTTATGAATTTGGCCTTTGCTAGGTGAGGCCACGCCAGGAGCGCATTGAGTATCGCTCTCAGTTCGAAAATGTTTATTGGAAGAAGAGACTCTTCTCAAGACCATAGACCTTTAAGCTTTCAGAGAGTCCCACACCGCACCCCAGCTTAAGAGACTGGCGTCGGTCGTGACAATGACCCATTCTGGTCTTCGGAAACTCATTCCCTGAGACAGGTGATCGAGAGACAACAACCAGCGGAGAGAATCCCTGGTTACCTGGTCTACTTGAATCTGGGGAGACAAGTCTGCAGTGGCTAAACCGAATGGAAGAGCCACGAACTGCTAATGTTTGTCCATAAAGGCGAACCTCAGGAACTGATGGTGATCTTTGTGGATAGGAATATGCAGGTACGCATCCTTTAAGTCCACGGTAGTCATATATTGATCCTCCTGGATTGTTGGTAAAATTGTCCGAATGGTTTCCATTTTGAATGATGGAACTCTGAGGAATTTGTTTAGAATTTTTAGATCCAGAATTGGCCTGAAAGTTCCCTCTTTTTTGGGAACTACAAACAGGTTTGAGTAAAAACCCAGACCTTGTTCCTCTGTTGGAACTGGGTTTATCACTCCCATTTTTAATAGGTCTCCTACGCAATGTAAGAATGCCTGTCTCTTTATCTGGTCTGAAGATAAGCGAGACATGTGGAACCTTCCCCTTAGAGGAAGTTCCTTGAACTCTAGAAGATACCCCTGAGAAACTATTTCTAGTGCCCAGGGATCCGGAACGTCTCTTGCCCAAGCCTGAGCGAAGAGAGAAAGTCTGCCCCTTACTAGATCCGGTCCCGGATCAGGGGCTACCCCTTCATGCTGTCTTGGTAGCAGCAGCAGGCTTCTTGGCCTGTTTACCCTTGTTCCAGCCTTGCAATGGTTTCCATGCTGGCTTAGGCTGGGAAGAGTTGCCTTCTTGTCTGGAGGCCGCAGAG
Organism: Bombina bombina; assembly: GCF_027579735.1. Classification (NCBI taxonomy): domain Eukaryota; kingdom Metazoa; phylum Chordata; class Amphibia; order Anura; family Bombinatoridae; genus Bombina; species Bombina bombina. The sequence continues at coordinate 633,480,661 of NC_069503.1, read as the reverse complement.
TTAGGATTCGGTCCATTCCTGAAATTGCGAAAGGAATGAAAATTAGATTTGTTCTTAGCCTTGAAAGGCCTATCCTGTGGGAGGGCATGTCCCTTTCCACCAGTAATGTCTGAAATAATATCTTTCAATTCCGGCCCGAAAAGGGTCTTACCCTTGAAAGGAATATTAAGCAATTTATTCTTAGACGACAGATCCGCCGACCAGGATTTTAGCCAAAGCGCTCTACGCGCCACTACTGCAAACCCTGAATTTTTCGCCGCTAACTTAGCCAATTGGAAAGCGGCATTCAAAATAAAGGAATTAGCCAACTTTAGTGCGTGAATTCTGTCCATGACTTCATCATATGGAGTCTCTTTTTGGAGCGAATTTTTTAGTTCCTCGAACCAAAAATAAGCTGCCGTGGTGACAGGAATAATGCACAAGATTGGTTGAAGCAGGAAACCTTGCTGAACAAATATCTTTTTTAGCAATCCTTCCAATTTTTTATCCATAGGATCTTTAAAAGCGCAACTGTCCTCAATAGGAATAGTTGTGCGCTTAGCTAACGTTGACACTGCCCCCTCAACCTTAGGAACCGTTTGCCATGCGTCCCTTCTGGGGTCAACAATGGGGAACATTTTCTTGAATATAGGAGGTGGAACAAAAGGTATACCTGGCTTTTCCCACTCCTTAGTCACTATATCCGCCACCCGCTTGGGTATCGGAAAGGCATCAGCGTGCACTGGGACCTCTAAGAATTTGTCCATCTTGCACAATTTCTCTGGAATTACCAAAGAATCACAGTCATCAAGAGTAGTTAGGACCTCCTTAAGCAGGGCGAGGAGATGTTCTAACTTAAATTTAAATGTTACGACATCAGTGTCTGCCTGCTGAGAAACTTTTCCTGAATCAGAAATTTCCCCCTCAGACAGGCCCTCCCTCACTGCCAATTCAGATTGATGTGAGGGTATAACTGATAAATTGTCCTCAGCGCCAACCTGCTCATCTTCTGTATTTAAAACTGAGCTGTCGCGCTTTCTAGGGTAGGATGGCAGTTTGGATAACAGATTTGCTATAGAATTATCCATTACTGCTGTTAATTGTTGCATAGTAACAAGCATTGGCGCGCTAGATGTACTAGGTATCGCCTGCGCGGGCAAAACTGGTGTTGACACAGAAGGAGAGGATAAAGAACTATCCCCACTACCTTCATTAGAAGAATCATCTTGGGCAATCTTATTCAATGTGGCAATACTGTCCATACTTTGTTTGGACGCTATGACACAGTTTGCGCATACATTAATTGGGGGAACCACCTTGGCTTTCATACACACAGAACATAAGCCATCTGAAGGTATAGACATGTTAGACAGGATTTGGCAGGCTAATAATGCAATAAAAGTGTTTTTAAAGAAAAGCGTTACTGTCCCTTTAAATAATAAACAGGCACACTTTATTTCTGCTATAATGAAAAACAATGAAGGTAATGTCCGATTTTAACAAAATTTTTACCCCGGAGTCCTAATGCCTTGAAAGTATTGCACACCAAGTTTCAAGACTTTAACCCTTAAAATGAGCAAACCGGAGCTATTTGTTCAATTAGACAGTTTTAGTACACCACAATCACAGCCACAGCCTTGCTGCGGCTTTTTACCTTCCCTGAGAGTTATTCAACAATGAAATAAACCTTCCAGAGTCCATTTAGTATGCCACACAGGACCCCTCACATGAAGCTGCATGCACTGCCATGGAAGCAAACTGCGCGATTGAGGCGCGAAAACGGGGCCTCCTTCCTCTGCATACCAGAGTGAAGGGGCCTTCCTGACTGAAATAGCCGTCTAAGTAAATGCCAGGCGAAAAAAACGTGCCCAAAAGTGCTTTTAAGTGCACAAAACACTCTAAATGCCATTAAAATATGAAATAAAACAATCGATTTAGCCCACAATAGTGTCAACCAGTGTAGAGCCCATATGTAAGCCTTCATCTGTTATGAGTCTAAGAAAATGGCTTACTTACCCCTTAAGGGAAAAACTGACAGTCTTCTAGCATTAACATGTCTTGTTAGAAATATGACTGATCATACCTTGAGCAGAAAAGTCTGCAAACTGTTCCCCCCCAACTGAAGATCTCTGGGCTCAACAGTCCTGCGTGGGAACAGCAATTGATTTTAGTTACTGCTGCTAAAATCATACTCCTCTTTAAACAGAACTCTTCATCTTTTTCTGTTTAGAGTAAATAGTACAAACCGGCACTATTTTAAAATAACAAACTCTTGATAGAAGAATAAAAAACTACAACTAACACCACATACTCTTTACCATCCCCGTGGAGATGCTACTTGTTCAGAGCGGCAAAGAGAATGACTGGGGGGAGGAGCCAGAGGGGGAGCTATATGGACAGCTCTTGCTGGGTGCTCTTTTTGCCATTTCCTGTAGGGGAAGAGAATATCCCACAAGTAAGGATGAAGCCGTGGACCGGACACACCAATGTTGGAGAAATCACCCCCCCCCTGAAAATAATCACATTTTGTTGCTTTGTAGCCTGAAATAAGAGACACAGTTTTTGTTTATCCAGTTATAATTACTCAGTGTAACTTATAACATTCAAGTGAAAGATATAACACCAACATGTCAGACAAAAATAAAGACAATTCAAAAACGGAATCACTGAGTTTGAAAAAGGATCACCCCCTCCTAAAATTACTTGTAAACTCAATCAGGTGTAGCTAATCACTTTCTCAATGGCACACGCAAAGCCATTTGACTTTCAACTGTGATCAGCTGTGGGTATATTGATAAACTCAGTATAAAAATAACTTTCCTGGAGAATAGCAGTCCCTGGTAATGCAACTGAAGCAAACAATCAACTATGGGTGGCAAGGCACTGTCAAAAGATCTCCGGGATGTTGTGGACAGGCACAAGTCAGGAGATGGATACAAGAAAATATCAATGGCTTTATCAATGCCTAGAAGCACAGTGAAGTCTATTATTAATAAGTGGATTTTGGTACATCACTGCCCTTCTCTGGATCAGGATGTCGCTCCAAACTGGATAAAAGAGCCAGGAGGAAACTGGTCAGAGAGGCTACCAAGAGGCCCAAAGCAACTCTGAAGTAGTTGCAGGAATTTATGATAAAGAGTGGTCATTGTGTGCATATGACAACAATATCATGAATTCTCCACAAATGTGGCTTGTATGGGAGCGTTGCAAGAAAAAAGCCACTTTTAAAGACAGACCACATGCAGTCATAACTTACAAATGTAATTATTTGGCTTCAACACCAAACAATATGTCTGGAGGAAATACAATACATCTGACCATTCAAATAACACCATACCTACAGTAAAGCATGGAGGTGGTAATATCCTGTTATGGGGGTGTTTCTCTGCAGCAGGCACTGGAGCACTTGTCAGGATAGAAATAATAATGGATGGGGCAAAATACCGTCACATTCTTGAGGAAGTTGTCAATGGGAAGCAGATTTACCTTCCAACATGACAATGACCCAAAGCACACAGAAAAAATGACCACACAGTGGTGGAAGTAGAAAAAGGTGAATGTCCTTGCATGACCTAGTCAGAGCCCAGACTTAAACCCCTTTGAATATCTGTGGCTTGACTTGAAGACTGCAGTCCACAAACGGTCATCATCAAATATAACGGAAATGGAGCAGTTCTGCAAAGAAGAGTGGGCAAATATTGCATAGTCTAGATGTGCAAAGTAAGTGACATATCCCAACAGACTTAAGGGTGTAATTAAAGTAAAAGGTGGTTCAACAAAATACTGACACAAGGGGATGATCCTTTTTCCAACTCAGTGAGTCTGTTTTTGAATTGTCTTTATTTTTGCCTGACATTTTGTTATATCTTTCACTTGGATGTTATAAGTTGCACTGAGTAATTACAACTGGATAAACAAAAACTGCGTCTGTCTTTATTTCAGGCTGCAAAGCAACAAAATGTGATTATTTTCAAGGAGGGTGATTCTTTTCAATACCCACTGTATCCTTTACTATTTATTTATTATCAATTATTTATTATTTTATATACATTTTAACACTGTGATTACCTTGTATCTAAGCCTCTGCAGACCTCCAAATTTCAGTTCTTTTGACAGACATGCAGTTTAGCCAATCAGTGTGAGCACAATGTTATCTATAAGGCACACATGAAATAGCGCTCTCTAGATGGGAAAAACTGTCAAAATGCACTGACAAAAGAAGCAGATTTTAAAGGCTTAGAAATTACCATATACCTATGTTTAACTTTCAACAAAGAATACCAAGAAACCAAACCGAATTGCATGTCCTATCTGAATCATGAAAGTTTAATTTTGACTAGACTGTCGCTTTAAACATATGATATTTGTTATTTCCCATCCCTTAAAAGCGCTCTTAACTCTTTTTTTGAGAAACATTAGGTTGCAGATCTAGGCAATAAAATGCATTGTTTTCCTGTTCCTGTTGTAGCATTTAGAGTCTTGCTGTTACTAAATAACGGTGCACAATATGAGTCAATGTTAAAAGAATACTGCAGCCAAATTGAACATGCAGGAGCATTCAATAAAGGAGTCCAGTCCTCGTGATATCAGGATTATACTTCTTAAATCTGTAAATTCTCTAGCGCCCACACATTGTTTCTATTTAAGTTTCTGGCATTCACACTTATGTTGATGTAATCACTTGTATCACTTGTTTAACTAATGCTGTCTCTCACTTTGTGAAGTCCTGGCTATAAAACAAATAGTCTAAAACTACTGAAAAAAATAATAAAAGTAATTATAAATAAAAAAAAGTAATTATTTTGTATTTTGATGAAGAAATATATTAGAATCTAATTGGAAAGCAATATTTCAATATTTAGTGTAAAGCATTAACGCAATGGTTACCAACAAATTTTAGGTCACTGCCCCCTTGGTTCTCTAAACTTACTATAAGTACCCCCCCCATTACCCATAAAAATAATATTCAGACTAGGGGCCCCATTTATAAAGGCCAGGACGGACAAGGTTTGCTTCTGGGAACCTTGTCCACTGGACATAGTGGTGAGCAGGCAGCAATTGCTTGTGCAGCTGCCCCAATGCGCTCACATGATTGTCATCTGATTGTAATGATTCAACTCCGCGAGTCTTGAGATGGGGAGAGGGTAAGTTGCAGCGGTCTTAAATGGGGCCACAACCGTGCACACCCCCTTAATAAAGATAGTGACACAATACAATCTAAAAGAGTAAATATTTAAAAAATAAAAAATATATATTTTATTAAAACAGTATTATCTTTATCTTCTGATACCAGTTTTTTAAAGTAGATAGCCACTGATAGTCTTACAAACTACATTGAGTAATTACTTCACTGGTCAAATACGCATGGGCTTGATGAAGTGATACCAGTTTCTTAATCTCTGGTTTCATGTCACTTAGTAGAAGGGTCTTAAAGGGATTTGATACTTCAAAATTTAGACAGAGCATACATTTTTAAAAAAAAAAAGTTTTTAAATTTTAGGTGTCTGGAACACTACATGGCAGGAAATAGTGCTGCAATCTTGTGCTCTTGCAAATGGATAACATTCTTGCAAAACTGCTGCTATATAGTGCTTGAGACATGTGCACACTCCTGAGCTTTTTTCAACAAAAGATACCAGAGAACAAAGAAAATGTGATAATAGAAGTAAATGAGAAAGTTTTTTTTTTTTATTATATGCTCTCGATCATGAAAGGAATTGTAATGGGGTTTCATGTCTCTTTAAAATCGCTATAATCAGATTTATGGAGATGATTTATTTACTTGGAGCATAGTTGTAATACTGCACCAATAAATCAACTTTATAGAAAGTGTATTCTACTGACCAAAGTATTATGTAGTGCATCACCAGATTATTTCTGATGACAGAAGACTTAAAGGGACACTGAACCCAAATGTTTTCTTTTGTAATTCAGATAGAGCATGCAATTTTAAGCAACTTTCTAATTTGCTCATATTATCAATTTTTCTTCATTCTCTTGCTATCTTTATTTGAAAAAGAAGGCATCTAAGCTTTTTTTGGTTTCAGTACTCTGGACAGCACTTTTTTATTGGTAGATGAATTTATCCACCAATCAGCAAGGACAACCCAGGTTGTTCACCAAAAATGGGCCGGCATCTAAACTTACATTCGTGCATTTCAAATAAAGATACCAAGAGAATGAAGAAAATTTGATAATAGGAGTAAATTAGAAAGTTACTTACAATTTCATGCTCTATCTGAACCACGAAAGAAAAAATTTGGGTACAGTGTCCCTTTAAAAACCTTAGATGATTGGCTATGTACAAAGCTACTCAGAAAAGCACAATGGGCATTTGCTGTATTTCCTTCTGCTAAACAATAATCCCAATCTGTGCACTAAATGTTAATATTACATTATGCTAATGCAAAACCAAGAATGCAAGCCAACAGGACAAGTCCATACAATTTATTGTAGTAAGAAAAAGTGTAAGTTGCTACTAAAGCAATAAGCATAATAAGAAATAAGCATAGTAAGAAAAAGCCGTGAAGGCAAAAAGCAGTAAAACTTCAAATACAAAGCAAGAAAGTTGTTTTGCTTTGTACAACAAATCCCACGAGCATCCTCTTCCACCTCTTATGCCCCCACTCAGTAATCAGACTGCCCCCAGGAGGCAGCACCACATAATTTGGAACCACCAAACCATGTTTTCATGGTCCTCCTTTTCTCCACACAGTCATGCTGGAACAGGAAAGGGCCTTCCTACAAATGTTACTACAAAGCTGTAAGCACCCAATTGCCTAAAATGCCTTTGTATCCTGCAACATTAAAGGGACAGTCTAGTCCAAAATAAACTTTCATGATTCAGATAGAGAATGTAATTTTAAACAATTTTCCAATTTACTTTTATCACCAATTTTGCTTTGTTCTCTTGGTATTCTTAGTTGAAAGCTAAAGGAGGTTCATATGCTAATTTCGAAGCCCTTGAAAGCCGCCTCTTCGCTCAGGGCATTTTGACAGTTTTTTTTACCACTAGAGGGTGTTAGTTCATATGTGTCATATAGATAACACTGTGCTCACGCACGTGGAGTTCAGTTGAGCCAGCTCTGATTGGCTAAAATGAATGTCTGTCAAAAGAACTGAAATAAGGGGGCAGTTTGCAGAGGCTTAGATACAAGGTAATCACAGAGGTAAAAGGTGTATTTATATAACTGTGTTGGTTGTGCAAAACTAGGGAATGGGTAATAAAGGGATTATCTATCTTTTTAAACAATAAAAATTCTGGTGTAGACTGTCCCTTTAAGATAACCCTTATCTATGTGTGTGGCACTTTCAAAAGAAGAATCCAAAAAGAGCTGAATGCCATGAGGGGCCACCTTGTTCCGCATTTATATACACACACATTTTATATATATATATATATATATATATATATATATATATATATATATATATATATATATATATATATATATATAGTGCAAAATACTGCAATACCTAAACCAATACTGTAATGCAGAGTAGGCACCTGCCCAAAAAGACAGGAGCCTACTCTGCACTGTTACAGCGCTGTGAGGAAGGATGAATGAGGGAGAGACAGCTATGGGGAGGGAGGGAGAGACTGCTATAGGGAAGGAGGAAGAGACAGCTATGGGGATTGAGGAAGAAAGACACCTATGGGGAGGAAGGAAGAGAGACCACTATGGGGAAGGAGGAAGACACAGCTATGGGGAGAGAGGAAGAAGACAGCAATGGGGAGGGAGGAAGAAAGAGACAGCTATGGGGAGGAAGAGACAGCTATGAGTAGGGAGGGAGAGAGAGACAGCTGTGGGGAGGAAGAGAGGCACCTATGGGAAGGGAGGGAGGGACAGAGAGACAGCTGTGGGGAGGGAGAAAGAGACAGCTTTGGGGAGGGAGAAAGAGACAGCTTTGGGGAGGGAGAGACAGCTTTGGGGAGGGAGAAAGAGACAGCTTTGGGGAGGGAGGAAGAGACAGCTTTGGGGAGGGAGGAAGAGACAGCTATGGAGAGGGAAGGAGGAAGAAACAGCTATGGGGAGGGAGGGAGGAAGGGAGGAAGAAAGAGAGAGCTATGGGGAGGGAGAGGACAGCTATGGGAAGGGAGGAAGAGACAGCTATGGGGAGGGAGGGAGGGAGGGAGGGAGGAAGGGAGGAAGAAAGAGAGAGCTATGGGGAGGGAGAGACAGCTATGGGAAGGGAGGAAGAGACAGCTATGGGGAGGGAGGAAGAAAGAGACATCTATGGTGAGGGAGTGGGAGAGATAGCTATGGGGAGGGAGGGAGAGAGATAGCTATGGTGAGGGAGTAAAATATTGGTAATTGGTATAGGCGAGTACTTGAAAAAAAGTACTCGGTCTTAAAAAATGGTATCTGTGCATCATATATATAGAAACATGGAGAGAAACAGAAAACACCATCAAATAAACACCCTGGTGCTCTGCTCTATAATGTATACAGTCAGTCTCAAGACCTCACGCTCAGCAAACTGCATCTCAAGATCCCCAAAGCAGGCAATTCAAATCAGACAATGTGATTGTCTGGATTTGTTTCCACATTTGTCTCACACATGTCTCTCATAGTTGAGGTATACCTATGATGAAAATTACAGGCCTCTCTCATCTTCTTAAGTGGGAGAACTTGCACAATTGGTGGCTGACTAAATACTTTTTTGCCCCACTGTGTGTGTGTGTGTGTGTATATATATATATATATATATATATATATATATATGTATATATATATATATATAAGGGCAGCAACTAGCGATTATTTTCATAATCTATTAATCGGCATAAGTAGGGTTTCACCAAGGTGGGATTTCTATTTTTGTTAGCTCTCCACCAATGCAAAGGGTTTTCCTCCTTGGCAAGGGGCCTCTCAACAAAGTAAGCCTGGACTTCATTCTAACATAAAAATATCTTAAATATCTATATGCAATGGTAAATAACCATCTATAAGATTAGGGAAAAAATATCTAGTCTGCTCTTAAAACAACAGATATGTACTTATTGAGGTTGAATCTGGTACATAAAACAATTTGTTAAAAATATAAAAAAAACTATTTAACAAAGTCAAAAGCGCTAAGGACTATATATCAATAACAGGACAAAGCTTTTTACATTTATTTATACAGTACATATAATCAGCAACAGGAAGCAATCTGCTTATAATTGTGCAAACACATAATAGTGCAGATTCAATTCAAATAACAACTCCCATCAATCTAGGTGTAAATAACAAGCACAGTACTATTTCATGCAAAGCATAGTCTCAAATCCAAATGATGACTATTATATCTGGGTTGCACATAAGGCAGGAGTAGTTCTAAACTTATACTGTCCTGAAAAAGTGAAAAGTAAACGTCTGTAGACGTCCTTTAGGCTAAGGGCATAACCATAAAACACAATACTATGTGCATAACTCATTGGAGTGAAGCAGCTGGTGCCGTGCACAGACCAACTAATTGCAAACCAACTAATCGATAATGAGATTCGTTGACAACTATTTTCGATTATATTGATTAGTTGTTGAAGCTCTAATGTATGTTTCTCTGACATCTGCATATAAGTGAATGCTGGATATTTTCTGTGTTTGGTATTCTTGTGATTTTTCCTATTGAACTTTACACCCAGGCCTGTATGGTGTTTACGGAATGATTTATTGAATATAAACCCAACTGTCTGCTACTGGTGAGCACCCAGTGCTTTGAATATGTCAATGGCACCGGTTACTTAACCATTCCTGTTTGAACATCCAGTCCACTATATAAACATCCATTAGAAATAGGTAGATAAGTTTACTGAGGTTTTTAAAATGTTTAGGCAAATGTGTGTAAATCATTAATCAAGCAGATTTGTGGTCAGGATTTTTTTAAAGAGGAACTATAAAATTATAAAAGTGACACACATTCTATGAATGCCCACACCCAAGACATTTTATACATGCATGCAGTAATGGTTAAGAGGATTAAATAAGCTACAAAATTAGTCATATGAGCATAGTGTGGTTCATTTTCCGCTTTCCTATATTTTTCATGAGTGTACAATGTAAGAGATGAAGTCATGCAATAATTGTAACCTATGCTAAGGACTTTCAATACAACAATATAGGACATACTTCTTGCTAATCAAGAAGTTGGTGAAGTGTAACACCAAACTGCTATATAATTACAGGAACCACTAAATAAAATAGGAAGACAATCAGGTTACTTACCAATACAGGACGATCACAAATGGGGTACAGAAACTTTAGTCTCCATGATAAAAAGAACATAATTAGAAGCATACCAAAACAGAGAAAAAATTATGTAAATGATATATATATATATATATATATATATATATATATATATATATATATATATATATATATATATATATGAAAGAGTATGGGACAAGACAAGCGCCAAAAGGCACACTTCGTGTAATACGTTCAGATAGTTTACTTATAGTATAACAGTGTGTGATGGGAAGAAAGCCGCCAAGCTCCTCTCCCCTGCAAAGTCTGGAATTCCACCCTCAGCTGTGTGATGTCCGTTTGATGCTTCAGTGTTACCTGGAGTACGGTGTCCTTAGTGAGCCACAATAGTGTGAAGAAAGTAGTTCCGGCAACGTTTCAGCTCTTAGCAGAGCCTTTGTCAAGCCTTTGTCATCAACCGTACTCCAGGAAACACTGAAGCATCAAACGGACATCACACAGCTGAGGGTGGAATTCCAGAGTTTGCAGGGGAGAGGAGCTTGGCGGCTTTCTTCCCATCACACACAGAGGGTTCCCAGAGCTGTTTCATGCTGGCGGTATAACCGCTACACTGGATTACAAAAACACTTGGAGCTCCTGAACAAATTAAGGGACACCTGGAGACCTGAGGACATACAGGAGGACTACAAGAGATGAGAGTACACTAACACAAGTGCCCTTTGTATACCTCATACCTTGAGGTTGAACCAGGTGAGAGCGGATTTTTCCCACTGTTATACTATAAGTAAACTATCTGAACGTATTACACGAAGTGTGCCTTTTGGCGCTTGTCTTGTCCCATACTCTTTCAGATTTTCAAGAGGAACCTCGCCCTGCGGGGGATCATCCTTTTTCTTACAGACGAGCAGCCTAATCTTTCACAGCACACAGGAACTAGCATTGTGGATTCTAATGAACAATATACATCCATAGACTTGCCACATTTGATTGAATGAGACTGTTTGCTGCTTAACCTGCAAGTGTCTTGTGTACATATATATATTCCAGGTAGTGGATGGGAATATATATTAAGACTAACAGCATACTCATACACTTCTAGCGCTGATTTCTATCTTATATATATATATATATATATATATATTAAACTATTTTCTAGAACAGAATAGGGAATAGCATGTTATATACAGGTGTATAAAAGCCACTTAGTTTTTTGGTGGGTTTGGCACACAAGTGGAACTTTAAGAAATAGAAATCATTGATAGATGTGCTTGTATTTGTGGATATTCCCATTCATCAGAATTCTCTTGAGAAGTATCACAAATTTTTTTTTTTATTATTTGTAGTCATGCCAACTAATTTGGAAATCTTGAGATAGCCACTTTTCAAACTGAGGTGTGATATCACCCCCCCCACACACACACACATACCCCTATATTATGCATGGGGACATTTTTTAAGCCATTTTCCAATAGAAAACAAAGGCTAGTTTCACATGCCCAGTGTTGAGCTCAGTGCTTACACGGATGGCTGCTTGGTGGGTACACAATGCACTAGCTTGCCTGTCAATCAAGTCTTTGCACAAGTATGTACTTAACATTCAGTGCCAATATACGCTCTCTGAGCAGCACCTGGAGCATTTTAGAAATGCCAGAATCAGAGCTTTAAAAAAAAAAATGCTTTAGCCTTATAACAAGCAAATGAACTGGACAAAGATCTGCTACACTAAAAGAATAGCTTCCTCCTATTTAAAATCTTCCAACAACAAAACACTATGTGTTATTTGGAGGAAGAGGGGTTGGGTGTTAATTACATTAATTAACATCATGCCTTAAAAACAATGCACACTCTAAAACATGTTGGCAAGATGCCCAGCTCTCTTTGTGTTTAGGATATCTAAATCCAGGAACTCAATAGCTTCCGTTTACACTAGTGTTTAACTTTAAAGGCAAAACAAAAAACATATTTGGTCCTTATGTCCAGAAAATCTTTGTGGCTTCCGTCCTGAAGAAAGCATTGTGTGTCTAAACAAGGGTTCAGTTTTCTACTGAGTGCTGGGCAAATAAATGTCCAAATACCAATGCCTCTATACAAGTCAATGCCTCTATACAAGTCAAACATTTACCTAAAACTACAGCTTGCAGCCCCCTTACAAGTACTGCTTGGTTAGGTAGTACGGATATTCTCTTATCCTGCTATGGATAAAATAGATAAGTAAAGAATATTTAGATCTGTAAAGCCACAAGAGAGGGAAAATGCATCTTTAAACACTAGAATAAAGATTATGCACAGTATCTTCTGATCTAATATAGGGCTCAATAAATTTGATCAGAATCTAGGAGTCAGCTCATAAATTTAGGAGCCAGAAACTTTTGGCCATCCTTATGAAATATATCTTATAGAATATTCATAGATACATTTGTATATGCATACGGGACAGTTTCTATAGAATCTTGCTATTAAAAAATAATAATGTCCAACTTTTCCACTTTATTACTTAGCAGCTAAAATGCATCAGGGTGTTTAAAGAGACATGAAAAACTTTTTTTCTTTAATTATTCATATAGAAAAAGTTTTCAATTTACATCTATTATCAAATTTGCTTTGATCTCATGTTACTATTTGTTGAAGAGATACCTAGGTAGGTAGCGTGCACATGCCTGAAGTACTACATGACAGGAAATAGTGCTGCCATCTAGCACTTTTGCTTATGTATAACATTGTTGCAATCTCACTGCTTTTCAACAAAGAAAAAAAAGAAAGAGAATTTGTTGATAGAAATAAATTGGAAAGTTGTTTAAAATTGTATACTTTATCTGAATCATGAAAGAAATATTTTCGGTTTTCCCTTTTTTGATTTATATTAAAATAACAATTCACTTTGAAGTCCTTGTGCACCGATTTTCTCAGTAATAACGAGGACAGACAGAAAGGCAGAATGGAAAGAGGAGGGAAATGGAGGAAGGGGGAGGGAGAGTGAGAAAGGGGAGAGAAGAGAAAATAGAGTGAAAAAGAGGAAGGAAGAAGAGGAAAAATGCTAGACAAAGATAGGCGGTGGTGAAGAGAGAAGAGATAGTGGAGAGAGAGCAGGTAGAAGGAGTGGAACGAGAAGACAGCGGCCAGATTTAACAAAGTACGGCGGAAAGGGGCGTACATCTTCACCCCTGTCCACCCGGTTTCGCATCGCATTTATCATTGCACACTACAGTTAGTGTGCAGCCCCACCCCCTGCTTGCGCTGTTATTCTCCACATCGAAAAAGACCGGAGGGACTGAGAGACACCACATAACAAGTAGTAGCAAATTCACTCTTGTAAGCCTGCAGCCAAACCTTTGATAAATCTTGCCCAAAGAGTGGAGGGAGACGAGGGGAAAGAGTGCGAGAAAGAGGGAGAAAAGGGGCAAGATAAATAATTTTATATATATATATATATATATATATATATATATATAATTTTTCTATAAATGGTAGCTCAGGGAGAAAATGCCACCATGCCCCTTGACATGGACTTAAACAAATACTGGACAAACAGTATATTTAAAGCAAGCAGTATAGATAGACAGATAAACAGATATATAATTATATTTTATACACACATTCTATAATAAGACAATAAAACTTGGATTTGTATTTCACAGCTGTAAGCCCTAAAAAGGGATACAGCCACACCAAGCTGATTTTTTTATGTGGCTGGTGGCGGCCAGCGGGGGGATCTGGGGAACACCCATGAGCGTTTTGGGGACTCTGGCGCCAGGGTTTGTTAAGGCCCGATATAATAAACACTCAAATAGTCTAGAACTCCACCTAGAATGTAATGGGAAGTTGCTTCCCATTATTATGTTATAATATGATGTATTAAAAAAAGAGACCTAAAAAAACAACCTCTTAAAGGCACTTTTTACAAATTATTCAAATGCCTACATGGTATTTTGCCATATTTATGCTTAGTGATAGCATGAACACTTCTTATTTACATTTCTCTTCTAAACCAGAGGCTACAACGAACCATGCAAAGCCTCTAATTGTCTATAATTTCCAGTCAAGTTACTAGGACATATAATTTAAAACCATGGAGAGCAGATTAAAGAGTAGCACTATTTGACCAGTTCTACAGGTAGTTGTCTAACATGTCCAAAGACAGATCAAGCGATATTCAAGTGTAAAAAATATTCATGGACAATTCATTTTGCAAGTATTTGTGCTGCATGAGTTTTGCCTTTAAAAAGAGTCCCCTGTAAAGTGCAAAGGAAAAAAAGAGCCAGATTAAGACTCCCAGAATGACTTTAAGAAAATTACAATATTTGAATACATAATACACACTCTGAAACAGTGTACTGGATTTTAACATTCTTTAAACTGTAAATCATCAACCTGCTGTATAATAAAAAGTAAAAAATAATTCTATGTGAAGAACATAGGAAAGTAAAATGTGTTTTGCACATTGAAATATTACATAATTACAAAATTGTAAAAAATAAATAAATAATAATACAACAAATACTGTAAAATAGGTATATATAATCTATGGGTTATTTTGAATATTTTCCAGTATGTTTATCATTTTTATTTTTTTAAATATTTTTTAATGTAATATTGCAATAATGCTTCTTTAGATTTCTAAGTTTTTATGTGTGCTAACTTTTCCGTGTTAAGATCTAAATAGCGAAACATGATCAATTACTAGTGGTAACCAATACCCAAGCTAGAGGACACAAACGACTAGGGAGGGAGAACAAGACATGCAGACCTAAACAGATGGCACCACCGCTTGAAGAACTTTTCTCCCAAAAGAAGACTCAGCCAAGGCAAAAGTATCAAATTTGTAAAATTTTGAAAAAGTATGCAAAGAGGACCAAGTTGCAGCCTTGCAAATCTGTTCCACAGATGCTTCGTTTTTGAAAGCCCTGGGAGGCCCTTGTGGAATCAGCTGTAATTCTCTCAGGAGGCTGCTGACCAGCAGTCTTATAAGCAAAACAAATTATACTTTTTAACCAGAGGGAAAGAGAAGTAGCAGTAGCCTTTTGACCTTTACGCTTTCCAGATAAACAGATAAACAGGGCAGAGGACTGGCAAAAATCCATAGTCGTCTGTAGGTATAATTTTAGAGCACGCACAACGTCCAAGTTGTGCAACAGACGTACATTATGAGAAGAAGGATTCGGACATAGAGAAGGAACAACAATCTCCTGATTAATATTTCTTTCCGAAACAACTTTAGGAAGAAAACCCAACTTAGTACGAAGAACCGCCTTATCAGCATGAAAGATAATGTAAGGCGAATCACACTGCAAAGCCAAGAGTTCCGAGACTCTCCGAGCAGAAGCGATAGCAATAAGAAACAAAACCTTCCAAGATAACAACTTAATATCTATGGAATGCAAAAGGATTGCACATCTGGCAAATCCGCCAGACGCTCGTGTAACAAAATGGTTAATGCCGAAATATGACCCTTCAGAGTACTGACTGACAAACCCTTCTCCAGACCTTCCTGGAGAAAGGACAAAACCCTAGGAATCCTGACCCTACTCCAAGAGTAGCCCTTGGATTCACACCAGTAAAGATATTTACGCCATATCTTATGGTAAATCTTTCTAGTAACAGGCTTGCAAGCCTGAATCGGGGTCTTAATGACCGACTCCACGCTTACACAGAAATCCACGCTTACACAGAACTAAGCCTTTAATCTCCAAACAGTCAGCGTCAGAGAAACGAGATTTGGATGAAGGAATGAACCCTGAGTTAGAAGGTCCTTCCTCAGAGGCAACCTCCAAGGTGGAAGAGATGACATCTTCACTAGGTCTGCATACCAGATCCTGCGAGGCCAAGCAGGAGCTATTAGAATTACTGATGCTCTCTCCTGTTTTACACGAGCAATGACTCGTGGAAGGAGAGCAAACGAGGGAAACAGGTATGCTAGACTGAAATACCAAGGAACCACTAGAGCATCTATCAAAGCGACCTGTGGATCTCTTGACCTTGACTCATACCTTGGAAGCTTGGCGTTCTGCCGAGACGCCATCAGATCTAACTCTGTCACCCCCCCCCCCATCTGAGGATTAACCTGGAGAACACCTCCGATGAAGAGCCCACTCTCTGGGGTGAAATGTCTGTCTGCAAAGGAAATCTGCTTCCGAGTTGTCACTCCTGGAATGTGGGATGGCAGATAGACAGCAATTAAGAGCTTCCGCCCACTGAACAATCCGAGCCACCTCCTTCATGGCTAAGGAACTCTGAGTTCCTCCTTGGTGGTTTATGTAGGCCACTGAGGTGACATTGTCCGACTGGAACCAGCTAACCGGGCTAAGGACAACTGAGGCCAAGCCATAAGAGCATTGTAAATCGCTCTAAACTCCAAGATATTTATGGGGAGAGCAGACTCATCCTGAGTCCAGAGTCCCTGTGCCTTCAATAAGTCCCAGACTGCTCCCCAGCCCAGCAGGCTGGCATCCGTGGTAATGATCACCCAGGAAGGTCTCCGGAAGCATGTGCCCTGAGACAGATGCTCCTGAGAAAGCCACCACGGGAGAGTCCTCTTGTAGACTGATCTAAATCTATTCTGAGACAACTAAGAATGGTCCCCGTTCCATTGTCTAAGCATGCATAATTGCAAAGATCTTAAATGAAATCGAGCAAAGGGAATGATGTCCATGGAAGCGACCATCAGACCAATTAGCTCCATACATTGAGCCACTGATGGCCGAACAGTAGACTGAAGAGAGAGGCAGGGAGAGAATTTTGGTTTTTCTGACCTCTGTCATAAAAATCTTCATAGCTAGGGAATCTATTATGGTCCCCAAGAAAACCACAATTCAAGCTGGAACAAGGGAACTCTTTTCCAGATTCACTTTCCAACTGTGGGAACGTAGAAAAGACAACAAGATCTCTGTATGCGAAATTGCTTGTTGAAAAGATGGCGCCTGAACCAATATGTTGTCCAGGTAGGGTGCCACTGCAATTCCACGAGACCTGATCACTGCCAAGAGAACCCCCAGAAACTTTCAAAAAATTCTGGGAGCTGTGGCAAGGCCAAAAGGAAGAGCTACAAACTGACAATGTTTGTCTAGAAATGCGAATCTCAGAAACTTGTGATATGCATCCATTAGGTCTATGGTCGTCATGAACTGACCCTCTTGGACCAAAAGGAAGAATGAAACAAATGGTTTCCCTTTTGAAGGATGGAACCCTGAGAAACTTGTTGAGACACTTTAGGTCTAGAATAGGACATAAAGTTCCCTCTTTTTTTGTGAACCACAAACAGATTTGAATAGTATCCTAGACCCTGTTCCCTTACTGGAACAGGAACTATCACTTCCAGGGAAGAAAGGTCCCGAAAGCAATTCAAGAATGCCTCTCTTTTTATCTGGTCTACAGATAATCTTGAGAGGTAGAACCTGCCCCTGGGAGGAAAAGTCTTGAATTCTATTTTGTAACCCTGAGATGCTATGTCCATAGCCCAGGGATCTGAGACATCTCGTATCCCCACTTGATAAAAAAAGAGAAAGTCTGCACCCCACTTGATCCGATCCCGGATTGGGGGCAATCCCTTCATGCTGATTTAGACTCAGCTGCAGGTTTCTTTGATTGCTTCCCCTTGTTCCAAGACTGATTGGGTTTCCAAGAAGACTTGAACTTTTGCTGCTTGGAAGAGGGAGAGGAAGACTTTCCTTTGAAGTTACGAAAGGAACGAAAATTACTCTGACGCCCTTTAGGCCTATTCTTCTTGTCTTGTGGTAGAAAAGACCCTTTTCCACCCGTAATATCAGAAATTTTTTCTGCCAGACCAGGTTCAAACAAGGTCTTACCCTTGTAAGGAAGCACCAAAAGCTTGGACTTAGAGGTAACGTCAGCTGACCAAGATTTTAGCCACAACACCCTGCGGGCTAGAACAGATATCTTGGCTCCTAGTTTAATAACTTGCATGATAGCATTAGAAATAAAAGAATTGGCTAGCCTGAGAGCCTTAATTCTGTCTTGGATCTCCTCCAAAGGAGTCTCAGCCTGAAGAGAATCAGACAAGACGTCGTACCAATAAGATGCCGCACTTGACAACGTGGCAATACAAACCGCAGGTTGCCATTGAAGACCTTGATGAACATACATCTGCTTCAAATAAGCCTCCAGCTTTTTGTCCATTGGATCCTCTATAGGGATAGTAGTTCTCTTAGCCAGAGTAGAACAAGCCCCTTCTACTTTAGGAACTGTGCGCCATTAATCTTTGATGGAGTCAGCAACAGTAAACATCTTTTTAAAAATAGGAGACAGGGAAAAAGGTATCCCTAGCTTCTCCCAATCCCTGTGTAATAATCTCCGTAGCACGGTCTGGAACCGGAAACACATCCACAGAGGAAGGAACATCAAAGTATTTATTAAGTTTACTAGATTTCTTAGGGTTGACAACGACAGGAATATCAGAGTCGTCCAAAGTAGCCAAAACCTCTTTTAACAATACACAAAGGTGTTCAAGCTTAAATTTGAAGGATACTACTTTAGCATCAGATGTAGGAATCTGATATTTCACCCTCAGAGGCTACCAATGTATCCTCATCATCAGATGAGCAAAGGAATGGCAGATAAAGCCACAGATACTGCAGCAGATACCCGGGCAGCAATTTCTGCAGGCAAATAAACTCCTCCTGGAGATTGAGAGGAACCGCAGGGCACTGTATATGACACCACTAAGGCTTGGGACGTTTGAGGAGAAGGCTGTGGCATTGCCTGAACAGCATCATCCTGAGAGACATGTGGCTCAGAAACGAAAAGTGTATCTTTGTGTTTTAAGATCCCATCTAGACAAGAGGTACAAAATTGCATGGGCAACACAATTTGGTTCTCTAAACATAGGAGACACCGGTTCAAAGAAACAGAATCCTCTTCCATGACTAAGGAAAAGGTATTAGCAAAAATTTAAGACAAAAAAATTAAATACACTTATTTAATATACTGTCCCTTTAAGAAACAGTAGAGCGGAATAGGTTAGATACACAACCTGTGTCCTCACTGCTTAAAGTAAAATGGCCCTTGTAAGCAATTGAAAGTGAAAAAAGAAAATAGCTTTTATATTACTAGCGTTTTACTTTCACTTAGCTCAACAATCTATAGTACAGCCTCTACACCTCAGCTTACACTGAGGTGCCTACCTGCCCACTTTGATAATCCCAGCAGTAACGAGAAAAAACGTCCGGATTCTAGCCCGTCTCACTCTCAAATCCAGTCGCCTTCACTGCTCATGATTACTGAAAGTGGAGACGGAAGGTCACGTGAGCAGGATGATTGAAGCTGTGCAACAAAAAATGCATGCTTTATAGCCGGCAGAGGAAGGCCAATGAGGAAGGTCACGTGACCGGGATGATTGAAGCTGCGCAACAAAAAAAATTCACACTTCATAGCCGGCAGAGGCAGGCCAATGAAGAAAGTGTATTGCCCAAGGATATTAAATCCCAATAAAAATAAAGTATCTGAACCACTATAGAGGGTTAACTCCTCCTATCCATGGAGGGAGTTAACTCATAAGTCTTCATATCCACATACAATTAAGTGCCTGCCCACTGCCAATTAAAAATCCTCCATTAAGGATTCTATGTCCCAAAATAAAGTGCAGAGAGTCTCCCTTCAGTGCAGGACTCCCAGCCCTAGAAGACAAAAGCACTTACCTGCACATCTTGCCGTCAGGCAGGAGGACATCTCACAACGCGTGAAAGGACACATACTACTTACAGAGGCCTGTGGAGAAAAGAGAGAACAGAGTAAACCTACTCTGGCTTTCTATACCATGGGCAGCAAATATATTAAGAAAACGAAGCAAGGCCCACCTCACAAGTTCCTAACTGCTTTAAAGCCACCACTACTTTACTGCAGAGATTGACGTGGACAACAGCTATACTAAAAAAAAATTCTTCAGACACAAAAACTTCACCTCCTCCATTGACAGAGGCAAAGAGAATGTCTGGGGATTTTGGGTAGGGGAGTGAAACTTAACAGCTTTGCTGTAGTGCTCTTTGCCTCCTCATGCTGGCCAGGAATGATATTTACACTTGTAATTTATGATGTTGTGGACTCTTCATATCTTAGGACATATATACATATATATATACACATACACACACACACACACACATATATATATATATATATATAAACACAAACACACATATATATATATATATATAAATTTACAATTTATATAGCGCTTTCCTTCTTGTGAGACTCAAAGCACTTTACAAATATACCAACATAAAGACATAAAAAGAGTTTCTGAAGGTCAGATAAGCGGACTGAATGCCTGATGGAAGAGGTGGGTCTTTAGCTTTTTTTAAAAAAAGTCTGTAAGGACGGTGCCTCTCTGATTGTGCACGGTAAAGAGTTCCAGAAAGTAGGGGCAGGATGGCCGAATGCTCTGGAGCCCGAGTTTGTCCTTATTCTTGGCACTGAGAGGAGGGATGTTTTGGCTGACCTAAGTGAGCGGGATGGGATGTAGGGTGTCAGGAGCTCTTTCAGGTACCGTGGGCCTTGGTTGTTTAAGGCTTTGAAGGTCAGCAGGCCAATTTTAAAATATGTTCGCCATTTCATTGGAAGCCAATGCAGGGAGTGGAGAACAGGTGTTATGTGGCAGGAGCGAGTTTGATGGTCAGTAGTCTGGCTGCTGCGTTTTTGTACCGTCTGAAGGCGATGGAATTCTATTTTTGGGAGGCCCAAGTAAAGAGCATTGCAGTAATCTGGCATATCATTCTGTGGAATTAAGTGTTGTATCCTGGCTATGTTTTTCAGATGAAAGTAGGCAGATTTTATTACAGAGGAAATCTATTGTTTAAAAGATAGTCCAGCGTCAATCAGCACTCCGAGGTTTGGTACCTTTGCTGAACTAACGAGTTCCGAGCCTCCAAGCTCCAGGCCAGTTGGGTGATCATGGGATATTTTTGATGCCCGGGGTCCCCTCACCAAGAGTAACTCTGCTTTGTCTGGGTTCACTTTGAGACAGCTAGCATTCATCCATTCTATGAGGTCTGTTAAGCAACTGTTTATGCGGCATGCTGGGTCTATAGTATCTGGAGCAAAGGAGAAGTAGAGTTGTGTGTCATTAGCGTAACAATGATACCTTAGGCCATGTCAGTTAATTATGCCCCTCAGTGGTAGTAAGTAAATTGTGAATAGCATGGGAGACCGGATGGATTCTTGTGGAACTCTGCAGGCCAGTTATGTCTGTGCTGATGAGCTTGATGCTGATATTACTCTCTGTGATCTACCAGCGAGGAAAAATTTAAACCAGTTAAGGACTGTGACTACAAGACCACAGATGTGCTGCAAGCGCTATATAAGAATCCTATGGTCAATGGTGTCAAATGCAGTGGAGAGATCCAGGAGGATTAGGATGGAGTAATCACCTTTGTCTCTTGCCATGAGGAGATCATTTAGCACACGGACTAGCGCTGTTTCAGTGATGTGGTGGCATCTGAAGCCTGACTGGAAAGGATTGAATATGTTCAGGCGTGATAGATGGGCTTTCAGTTGAGTTGTCACTACTTTTCTCCAACATAGGTGTGTCCGGTCCACGGCGTCATCCTTACTTGTGGGATATTCTCTTCCCCCAACAGGAAATGGCAAAGAGCCCAGCAAAGCTGGTCACATGATCCCTCCTAGGCTCCGCCTTCCCCAGTCATTCTCTTTGCCGTTGTACAGGCAACATCTCCACGGAGATGGCTTAGAGTTTTTTGGTGTTTAAATGTAGTTTTTATTCTTCAATCAAGAGTTTGTTATTTTAAAATAGTGCTGGTATGTACTATTTACTCTGAAACAGAAAAGAGATGAAGATTTCTGTTTGTAAGAGGAAAATGATTTTAGCAACCGTTACTAAAATCGATGGCTGTTTTCCACACAGGACTGTTGAGAGGAATTAACTTCAGTTGGGGGAAACAGTGAGCAGACTTTTGCTGCTTGAGGTATGACACATTTCTAACAAGACTTGGTAATGCTGGAAGCTGTCATTTTCCCTATGGGATCCGGTAAGCCATTTTTATTAAATAAGAATAAAGGGCTTCACAAGGGCTTTAAAGACTGGTTAAACATTTTTCTGGGCTAAAACGATTGATATATAAGCATTTTTAATACTTCATAATTTTGAGGAGTTATTTTATTCTTGGGAATTATGTAAAATAACCGGCAGGCACTGTATTGGACACCTTTTTCACTGGGGGCCTTCTCTAATCATAGGCAGAGCCTCATTTTCGCGCCTCTATTGCGCAGTTGTTTTTGGGAAGCAAGACATGCAGATGCATGTGAGAGCTCAGATACATAGAAAAAGCTTACTGAAGGCGTCATTTGGTATCGTATTCCCCTTTGGGCTTGGTTGGGTCTCAGGCAAAGCAGATACCAGGGACTGTATAGGGGTTAAATATAAAAACGGCTCCGGTTCCGTTATTTTAAGAGTTAAAGCTTTCAAATTTGGTGTGCAATACTTTTAAGGCTTTAAGACACTGTGGTGAAATTTTGGGTGAATTTTGAACAATTCCTTCATACTTTTTCACATTTTCAGTAATAAAGTGTGTTCAGTTTAAAATTTAAAGTGACAGTAACGGTTTTATTTTAAAACGTTTTTTGTACTTTGTTATCAAGTTTATGCCTGTTTAACATGTCTGAACTATCAGATAGGACTATGTTCTGTATGTGGGGAAGCCAAGGTTCCTTCTCATTTAAATAGATGTGATTTATGTGACACAAAATTTAGAGAAAATGATGCCCAAGATGATTCCTCAAGTGAGGGGAGTAAGCATGGTACTGCATCATCCCCTCCTTCGTCTACGCCAGTCTTGCCCACACAGGAGGCCCCTAGTACATCTAGTGCGCCAATACTCCTTACTATGCAACAATTAACGGCTGTAATGGATAATTGTATCAAAAACATTTTAGCCAAAATGCCCACTTATCAGCGAAAGCGCGACTGCTCTGTTTTAGAAAATACTGAAGAGCATGAGGACGCTGATGATATTGGTTCTGAAGTGCCCCTACACCAGTCTGAGGGGGCCAGGGGAGGTTTTGTCTGAGGGAGAAATTTCAGATTCAGGGAAAATTTCTCAACAAGCTGAACCTGATGTGATTACATTCAAATTTAAATTGGAACATCTCCGCGCTCTGCTTAAGGAGGTGTTATCTACTCTGGATGATTGTGAGAATTTGGTCATTCCAGAGAAATTATGTAAGATGGACAAGTTCCTAGAGGTCCCGGGGCCCCCCGAAGCTTTTCCTATACCCAAGCGGGTGGCGGACATTGTAAACAAAGAATGGGAAAGGCCCGGCATACCTTTTGTCCCTCCCCCTATATTTAAGAAATTGTTTCCTATGGTCGACCCCAGAAAGGACTTATGGCAGACAGTCCCCAAGGTCGAGGGGGCGGTTTCTACTCTAAACAAACGCACTACTATCCCTATAGAAGATAGTTGTGCTTTCAAAGATCCTATGGATAAAAAATTAGAGGGTTTGCTTAAAAAGATGTTTGTTCAGCAAGGTTACCTTCTACAACCAATTTCATGCATGGTTCCTGTCACTACAGCAGCGTGTTTCTGGTTCGATGAACTAGAAAAGTCGCTCAATAAAGATTCTTCTTATGAGGAGATTATGGACAGAATTCATGCTCTCAAATTGGCTAACTCTTTTACTTTAGACGCCACTTTGCAATTGGCTAGATTAGCGGCGAAAAATTCAGGGTTTGCTATTGTGGCTGCGCAGAGCGCTTTGGCTAAAATCTTGGTCAGCGGATGCGTCTTCCAAGAACAAATTGCTTAACATACCTTTCAAGGGGAAAACGCTGTTTGGCCCTGACTTGAAAGAGATTATTTCTGATATCACTGGGGGGTAAGGGCCACGCCCTTCCTCAGGATAGGTCTTTCAAGGCTAAAAATAAACCAAATTTTCGTCCCTTTCGCAGAAACGGACCAGCCCCAAGTGCTACATCCTCTAAGCAAGAGGGTAATACTTCTCAAACCAAGCCAGCCTGGAGGCCAATGCAAGGCTGGAACAAAGGTAAGCAGGCCAAGAAACCTGCCACTGCTACCAAGACAGCATGAGATGTTGGCCCCCGGTCCGGGACCGGATCTGGTGGGGGGCAGACTTTCTCTCTTCGCTCAGGCTTGGGCAAGAGATGTTCTGGATCCTTGGGCGCTAGAAATAGTCTCCCAAGGTTATCTTCTGGAATTCAAGGAGCTTCCCCCAAGGGGGAGGTTCCACAGGTCTCAATTGTCTTCAGACCACATAAAAAGACAGGCATTCTTACATTGTGTAGAAGACCTGTTAAAAATGGGAGTGATTCATCCTGTTCCATTAGGAGAACAAGGGATGGGATTCCTACTCCAATCTGTTCATAGTTCCCAAAAAAGAGGGAACATTCAGACCAATCTTAGATCTCAAGATCCTAAACAAGTTTCTCAAGGTTCTATCGTTCAAAATGGAAACCATTCGGACAATTCTTCCTTCCATCCAGGAAGGTCAATTCATGACCACGGTGGATTTAAAGGATGCGTATCTACATATTCCTATCCACAAGGAACACCATCGGTTCCTAAGGTTCGCCTTTCTGGACAAGAATTACCAGTTTGTGGCACTTCCATTCGGATTAGCCACTGCTCCAAGAATTTTCACAAAGGTACTAGGGTCCCTTCTAGCGGTGCTACGACCAAGGGGCATTGCAGTAGTACCTTACTTGGACGACATACTGATTCAAGCGTCGTCCCTACCACAAGCAAAGGCTCATACGGACATTGTCCTGGCCTTTCTCAGATCTCACGGGTGGAAAGTGAACGTAGAAAAAAGTTCTCTATCTCCGTCAACAAGAGTTCCCTTCTTGGGAACAATAATAGACTCCTTAGAAATGAGGATTTTTCTGACAGAGGCCAGAAAATCAAAACTTCTAAGCTCTTGTCAAGTACTTCATTCTGTTCCTCTTCCTTCCATAGCGCAGTGCATGGAAGTAATAGGTTTGATGGTCGCGGGCAATGTACATAGTTCCTTTTGCGCGAATTCATCTGAGACCATTACAACTGTGCATGCTCAGTCAGTGGAATGGGGATTATACAGACTTGTCTCCGACGATACAAGTAGATCAGGAGTACCAGAGATTCACTCCGTTGGTGGCTGACCCTGGACAACCTGTCACAGGGGATGAGCTTCCGCAGACCAGAGTGGGTCATTGTCACGACCGACGCCAGTCTGGTGGGCTGGGGCGCGGTCTGGGAACTCCTGAAAGCTCAGGGTCTTTGGTCTCGGGAAGAATCTCTTCTCCCGATAAATATTCTGGAACTGAGAGCGATATTCAATGCTCTCAAGGCTTGGCCTCAGCTAACAAAGGCCAAATTCATACGGTTTCAATCAGACAACATGACCGACTGTTGCGTATATCAACCATCAGGGGGGAACAAGGAGTTCCCTGGCGATGGAAGAAGTGACCAAAATCATTCAATGGGCGGAGACTCACTCCTGCCACTTGTCTGCAATCCACATCCCAGGAGTGGAAAATTGGGAAGCGGATTTTCTGAGTCGTCAGACATTTCATCCGGGGGAGTGGGAACTCCATCCGGAAATCTTTGCCCAAATTACTCAATTGTGGGGCATTCCAGACATGGATCTGATGGCCTCTCGTCAGAACTTCAAGGTTCCTTGCTACGGGTCCAGATCCAGGGATCCCAAGGCGACTCTAGTAGATGCACTAGTAGCACCTTGGACCTTCAACCCTAGCTTATGTATTCCCACCGTTTCCTCTCATCCCCAGGCTGGTAGCCAGGATCAATCAGGAGAGGGCATCGGTGATCTTGATAGCTCCTGCGTGGCCACGCAGGACTTGGTATGCAGACCTGGTGAATATGTCATCGGCTCCACCATGGAAGCTACCTTTGAGACAGGACCTTCTTGTTCAAGGTCCGTTTCGAACATCCGAATCTGGCCTCACTCCAACCTGACTGCTTGGAGATTGAACGCTTGATTTTATCAAAGCGAGGGTTCTCAGATTCTGTCATTGAGACTCTTGTTCAGGCCAGAAAGCCTGTAACTAGAAAAATCTACCATAAAATATGGACAAAATATATCTGTTGGTGTGAATCTAAAGGATTCCCATGGAACAAGATAAAAATTCCTAAGATTCTATCCCTTTCTTCAAGAAGGTTTGGAGAAAGATTATCTGCAAGTTCTTTGAAGGGACAGATTTCTGCTTTATCTGTTTAACTTCACAAAAAGCTGGCGGCTGTGCCAGATGTTCAAGCTTTTGTTCAGGCTCTGGTTAGAATCAAGCCTGTTTACAAACCTTTGACTCCTCCTTGGAGTCTCAATTTAGTTCTTTCAGTTCTTCAGGGGGTTCCGTTTGAACCCTTACATTCCGTAGATATTAAGTTATTATCTTGGAAAGTTTTGTTTTTGGTTGCAATTTCTTCTGCTAGAAGAGTTTCAGAGTTATCTGCTCTGCAGTGTTCTCCTCCTTATCTGGTGTTCCATGCAGATAAGGTTGTTTTGCGTACTAAGCCTGGTTTTCTTCCAAAGGTTGTTTCTAACAAAAATATTAACCAGGAGATAGTTGTACCTTCTTTGTGTCCGAATCCAGTTTCAAAGAAGGAACGTTTGTTACACAATTTAGACGTAGTTCGTGCTCTAAAATTCTATTTAGAAGCTACAAAGGATTTCAGACAAACATCTTCCTTGTTTGTTGTTTATTCTGGTAAACGGAGAGGTCAAAAAGCAACTTCTACCTCTCTCTCTTTTTGGCTTAAAAGCATCATCAGATTGGCTTATGAGACTGTCGGACGGCAGCCTCCTGAAAGAATCACAGCTCATTCCACTAGGGCCGTGGCTTCCACATGGGCCTTCAAGAACGAGGCTTCTGTTGATCAGATATGTAAGGCAGCGACTTGGTCTTCACTGCACACTTTTACTAAATTTTACAAATTTGATACTTTTGCTTCTTCTGAGGCTATTTTTGGGAGAAAGGTTTTGCAAGCCGTGGTGCCCTTCCATCTAGGTGACCTGATTTGCTCCCTCCCATCATCCGTGTCCTAAAGCTTTGGTATTGGTTTCCACAAGTAAGGATGACGCCGTGGACCGGACACACCTATGTTGGAGAAAACAGAATTTATGTTTACCTGATAAATTACTTTCCCCAACGGGTGTGTCCGGTCCACGGCCCGCCCTGGTTTTTTAATCAGGTCTGATAATTTATTTTCTTTAACTACAGTCACCACGGTATCATATGATTTCTCCTATGCAAATATTCCTCCTTTACGTCGGTCGAATGACTGGGGAAGGCGGAGCCTAGGAGGGATCATGTGACCAGCTTTGCTGGGCTCTTTGCCATTTCCTGTTGGGGAAGAGAATATCCCACAAGTAAGGATGACGCCGTTAAACCGGACATACCGTTGGAGAAAGTAATTTATCAGGTAAACATAAATTCTGTTTTTAAATTATTTTCCCAAGAGATGGGAGGTTGGATACTGGTCTGTAATAAGTCATGCAGTCTGGGTCTAATAAAGGTTTCTTAAGGAGTAGTTTTACCACAGCTTATTTTAGAGGATCTGGGAAGTCTCCTGTTTTTAGTAAACACTGCACTATTTTTGTGATGGCTGGGGCGAATGTGTATGTATATATATATATATATATATATATATACACACATACATATATACATACACATATATATATATATATATATATATATATATATATATTACTAGGGCTAGGGGGCACTCAGAATGCTTATAGGGGTACGTTATGTGCTGGCAGTCCCAAAAACATAAAAATAATATTAAAAAGAAAGCTCTACACAATCTTGAGAGCTAAAGTGGAACTCAGGCCGCACAGTACAAAACCCACACTATATTTGTAACAGAGATATCCTCAATGAGTATGCTTGAACATATACATATTTATTAAAATCACAAAGCCAAGAACAAATACTGATAAAGTTGCTGAGAACTATATAAAGTGCATATGCACTACCCAAAGACAATTTAAATTAGCATGCTATAGAAATTGTGAGCCGGCCCATATAAAGTTCACCTCTGCTGCCGGGCACTTGAGTGTTAATACACGCTCCGGTTTGTTGGTGAACAATAATTACCGTCCTTGATTCTCTTAATTATTATTACTGATCCGGTACCGGATTTCCAGAAATTCAGAGAGTTAATGTGTGGCAATATGCGTGGCAATGATAACCGCTCCGGTCACATATATATGCAGCGTTATTAGATTCCAAATGGGTAAAAGACTTACTGCTGCACGACTTACCTTCACTTCAATCACACATTCTATGGGTATTACCAAGCAGGATCCCTTTTGCAGTGTGTCTCACCGTGATGTAATCAGCCAGTGCAGCTCTTCACTTGCTCAAATGATGATACTTGAATAGTTACCGCAAACTTCACAGCTGTTCTACCATGCTGGCGTTCTCCACGCTGTGTCTGTTGCTTCAAACATTGCGCGTTTCGCCCCTCCCCTTTCCGGGCTGGACTTAGGGGCTTCATCAGATGTGTCAGGCTTGACAGCTGAGCTGGATTTTATACACTTATGCGGATACATTGTTTCTTACCCTTCTTAGGATTCTTAAAGGGGAATGATGCTTGCATGGTTATACATAGGCTGACGATTATTAATGACATGATATTTACAGCAACTTAAACTCTACCATGAAACATATGGCTATTTACAATATCCAAAGCCCTTAGACTTTTAGAAATAAAGATAAAGATAAATTAGCATTAAAATTTCTACTATAGCATTGACCGGCAATTATGTAGTTAAAGGGACATTATACACTCATTTTTTCTTTGCATAAATGTTTTGTAGATGATCTATTTATATAGCCCATGAAGTTTTTTTTAAAAAAAAAATGTTTAGTTTTGCTTATTTTTAAATAACATTGCTCAGATTTTCAGACTCCTAACCAAGCCCCAAAGTTTTATGTGAATACTCATGTATACCTTCTCCAGCTTGCTCCTGTTTGTGTAAAGGGTCTTTTCATATGCAAAAGAAGGGGGAGGGGGGAAAAGTGTCTTATTTCCCACTTGCAGTGGGCTTTCCAGCTACCTTTTCATCAAAGCTAAACTGAAAGCTTCTAAGTAAGTTTTTAAACAGTTTTATACTGGATTTGTATATCGGTATCTGTGCATCTTATTCTTTATAGTAGTGTCTATTACATGCAGTTATATGAAAATGAGTGTATACTGTCCCTTTAAACATGTCTTAAAAACTACAATGATCTTATGCTTTGTTATTGAAAATATGATATAACACATATTCATCAATGCTAGTAATTAGATATAAACGAGTATTTACAGAAAACAAGAAAATTCAATTTTTTCATTCAAGCCCAGAGGGGAGAGGGTGTTTAGTCTATACATCCAACGTGACTCATGTTGGAGTAATAGTTGGTCAACATTGCCACCTCTCCTTCTGGGCTTGATATGCTCAATACCTAGTACTCTAAGCTGAGAAATATCTGAGTGATGCATTGTTTGAAAGTGCCTAGCCACCGGGCTATCTGAGTCCTTATCTTTAAAGCTATCTCTATGTTCTCTCACCCTTTCCTTTAACTCTCGTGTTGTTTTCCCAATGTAAAATTTGGGACACGAGCAGTGTAACATATAAATAACATTTGTGGTGTTACAGACTATCCTTTCGTTTATGTGATATGACTTTTCAGAATATTCTGTGCAGAAACTTGAGGCTTTGACTATGTACTTACAGTACACACATCTTCCGCAAGGTTCACAACCCTTCCTAATCTGTGATTGTGTCAGCCAATTTTTAGGAGCCTCTCTCTGGAACTCACTATGGACCAATCTATCTTTAATACTTGATGCTCTCTTAGCAGTTAAGAGAGGATATTTTGGAATATATTTAGCAATTGAATTATCATTTGACAGAATATGCCAATGTTTTTTAAGGATATCACAAAGTTTATTCCAATGAGAATTATACTTAGTGATGAGGCGGATTTCATTATCTCCCTTTGATTTATCAACCTCCTTATATAACAGTTGGTTTCTTGGTGTCTGTCTAGCTCTAACCCAACCTTTCTGCACCTGATTTCTCGAATATCCTCTCTGCAGAAACCTCTGAGCCATTTCACTAGCCTTACCTTCAAAGTCAGACTCTGTGGAACAGCATCTCTTTAACCTCAAAAACTGTCCCACCGGAATCCCATTTTTTAAGGCTTCAGGATGATGGCTAGAGGCATATAGTAAATTGTTAGTTGCTGTTTCTTTCCGAAACACTTTTGTTTTTAATAGTACATTATCAATAATCAATTTGAGATCCAAAAAGGTAGCTTCCTTGTTACTAATTTGGTAAGTTAAGAACAAGTTCCTGTCATTCTTGTTCAACAACTCAACAAATTTGTCTACCGATTTTACATCCCCTTTCCACAGTACTAGGATGTCATCCACAAAACGCAGCCATAGGGCGACGTGAGCCTCCACCCATTGGTCCAAACCCTGGAAAACATCAATTGCTTCCCAGGCACCTAGATGTAAACAGGCATAGGTGGGGGCGCACATCCTAGTACTTGTGATTTTAATAAATTTGTATATGTATATCTTTGTTACAAATATAGTGTGGGTTTTGTACTGTGCGGCCTGTGTTCCACTTTAGCTCTCAAGATTGTGTAGAGCTCTTTCTTTTTATTATATATATATATATATATATATATATATATATATATATATATACATAATTTATGTAAGAACTTACCTGATAAATTTCTTTCATATTAGCAAGAGTCCATGAGCTAGTGACGTATGGGATATACATTCCCACCAGGAGGGGCAAAGTTTCCCAAACCTCAAAATGCCTAAAATACACCCCTCACCACACCCACAAATCAGTTTAACGCATAGCCAAGAAGTGGGGTGATAAGACAAAAGTGCAAAAGCATAAAAAATAAGGGATTGGAATAATTGTGCTTTATACAAAAAAATCATAACCACCACAAAAAGGGTGGGCCTCATGGCCTCTTGCTAATATGAAAGAAATGAATTTATCAGGTAAGTTCTTACATAAATTATGTTTTCTTTCATGTAATTAGCAAGAGTCCATGAGCTAGTGACGTATGGGATAATGACTACCCAAGATGTGGATCTTCCACGCAAGAGTCACTAGAGAGGGAGGGATAAAATAAAGACAGCCAATTTCGCTGAAAATAATCCACACCCAAAATAAAGTTTAAATCTTATAATGAAAAAAACTGAAATTATAAGCAGAAGAATCAAACTGAAACAGCTGCCTGAAGTACTTTTCTACCAAAAACTGCTTCAGAAGAAGAAAACACATCAAAATGATAGAATTTAGTAAAAGTATGCAAAGAAGACCAAGTGGCTGCTTTGCAAATCTGATCAACCGAAGCTTCATTCCTAAACGCCCAGGAAGTAGAAACTGACCTAGTAGAATGAGCTGTAATACTTTGAGGCGGAGTTTTACCCGACTCGACATAAGCATGATGAATTAAAAGATTTCAACCAAGATGCCAAAGAAATGGCAGAGGCCTTCTGACCTTTCCTAGAACCGGAAAAGATAACAAATAGACTAGAAGTCTTTCGGAAAGTTTAAGTAGCTTCAACATAATATTTCAAAGCTCTAACTACATCCAAAGAATGCAATGATCTCTCCTTAGAATTCTTAGGATTAGGACATAATGAAGGAACCACAATTTCTCTACTAATGTTGTTAGAATTCACAACCTTAGGTAAAAATTTAAAAGAAGTTCGCAACACCGCCTTATCCTGATGAAAAATCAGAAAAGGAGACTAACAAGAAAGAGCAGATAAATCAGAAACTCTTCTAGCAGAAGAGATGGCCAAAAGAAACAAAACTTTCCAAGAAAGTAATTTAATGTCCAATGAATGCATAGGTTCAAACGGAGGAGCTTGAAGAGCCCCCAGAACCAAATTCAAACTCCAAGGAGGAGAAATTGACTTAATGACAGGTTTTATACGAACCAAAGCTTGTACAAAACAATGAATATCAGGAAGATTAGCAATCTTTCTGTGAAAAAGAACAGAAAGAGCAGAGATTTGTCCTTTCAAGGAACTTGCAGACAAACCTTTATCCAAACCATCCTGAAGAAACTGTAAAATTCTCGGAATTCTAAAAGAATGCCAGGAAAAATGATGAGAAAGACACCAAGAAATGTAAGTCTTCCAGACTCTATAATATTTCTTCCTAGATACGGATTTACGAGCCTGTAACATAGTATTAATCACAGAGTCAGAGAAACCTCTTTGACTAAGAATCAAGCGTTCAATCTCCATACCTTTAAATTTAAGGATTTGAGATCCTGATGGAAAAAAGGACCTTGTGACAGAAGGTATGGTCTTAACGGTAAAGTCCACGGTTGGCAAGAGGCCATCCGGACAAGATCCGCATACCAAAACCTGTGAGGCCATGCTGGAGCCACCAGCAGAACAAACGAGCATTCCTTCAGAATCTTGGAGATTACTCTTGGAAGAAGAACTAGAGGCGGAAAGATATAGGCAGGATGATACTTCCAAGGAAGTGACAATGCATCCACTGCTTCCGCTTGAGGATCCCTGAATCTGGACAGATACCTGGGAAGTTTCTTGTTTAGATGAGAGGCCATCAGATCTATTTCTGGAAGTCCCCACATTTGAACAATCTGAAGAAATACCTCTGGGTGAAGAGACCATTCGCCCGGATGTAACGTTTGGCGACTGAGATAATCCGCTTCCCAATTGTCTATACCTGGGATATGAACCGCAGAAACTAGACAGGAGCTGGATTCCGCCCATACCAGTATTCGAGATACTTCTTTCATAGCCAGAGGACTGTGAGTCCCTCCTTGATGATTGATGTATGCCACAGTTGTGACATTGTCTGTCTGAAAACAAATGAACGATTCTCTCTTTAGAAGAGGCCATGACTGTAGAGCTCTGAAAATTGCACGGAGTTCCAAAATATTGATTGGTAATCTCACCTCCTGAGATTCCCAAACCCCTTGTGCTGTCAGAGACCCCCAAACAGCTCCCCAACCTGTCAGACTTGCATCTGTTGAAATTACAGTCCAGGTCGGAAGAACAAAAGAAGCCCCCTGAACTAAACGATGGTGATCTGTCCACCACGTCAGAGAGTGTCGTACAATCGGTTTTAAAGATATTAATTGAGATATCTTTGTGTAATCCCTACACCGCTGGTTCAGCATACAGAGCTGAAGAGGTCGCATGTGAAAACGAGCAAAGGGGATCGCGTCTGATGCAGCAGTCATAAGACCTAGAATTTCCATGCATAAGGCTACCGAAGGGAATGATTGTGATTGAAGGTTTCGACAAGCTGAGATCAATTTTAGACGTCTCTTGTCTGTCAGAGACAGAGTCATGGACGCTGAATCTATCTGGAAACCTAGAAAGGTTACCCTTGTCTGAGGAATCAATGAACTTTTCGGTAAATTGATCCTCCAACCATGATCTTGAAGAAACAACACAAGTCGATTCGTATGAGATTCTGCTAAATGTGAAGACTGAGCAAGTACCAAGATATCGTCCAAATAAGGAAATACCACAATACCCTGTTCTCTGATTACAGACAGAAGGGCACCGAGAACCTTTGTAAAAATTCTTGGAGCTGTTGCTAGGCCAAACGGCAGAGCCACAAACTGGTAATGCTTGTCTAGGAAAGAGAATCTCAGAAACTAATAGTGATCTGGATGAATCGGAATATGCAGATATGCATCCTGTAAATCTATTGTGGACATATAATGCCCTTGCTGAACAAAAGGCAGGATAGTCCTTATAGTTACCATTTTGAATGTTGGTATCCTTACATAACGATTCAATATTTTTAGATCCAGAACTGGTCTGAAGGAATTCTCCTTTTTTGGTACAATGAAGAGATTTGAATAAAACCCCAGCCCCTGTTCCAGAACTGGAACTGGCATAATTACTCCAGCCAACTCTAGATCTGAAACACATTTCAGAAATGCTTGAGCCTTCGCTGGATTTACTGGGACACGGGAAAGAAAAAATCTCTTTGCAGGAGGCCTTATTTTGAAGCCAATTCTGTACCCTTCTGAAACAATGTTTTGAATCCAAAGATTGTGAATTGAATTGATCCAAATTTCTTTGAAAAATCATAATCTGCCCCGTACCAGCTGGGCTGGAATGAGGGCCGCACCTTCATGTGGACTTGGGAGCTGGCTTTGGTTTTCTAAAAGGCTTGGATTATTCCAGACTGGAGATGGTTTCCAAACTGACACCGCTCCTGTGGGTGAAGGATCAGGCTTTTGTTCCTTATTGTGACGAAAGGAACGAAAACGATAATTAGACCTAAATTTACCTTTAGATTTTTTATCCTGTGGTAAAAAAGTTCCTTTCCCTCCAGTAACAGTTGAGATAATAGAATCCAACTGAGAACCAAATAATTTATTACCCTGGAAAGAAAGGGAAAGCAAAGTTGACTTAGAAGACATATCAGCATTCCAAGTTTTAAGCCATAAAGCTCTTCTAGCTAAAATAGCTAGAGACATATACCTGACATCAACTCTAATGATATCACAGATGGCATCACAAATAAAGTTATTAGCATGTTGAAGAAGATTAACAATGCTATGAGAATTATGATCTGTTACTTGTTGCGCTAAAGCTTCTAACCAAAAAGTTGAAGCTGCAGCAACATCCGCTAAAGATATAGCAGGTCTAAGAAGATTACCCGAACATAAGTAAGCTTTTCTTAGAAAGGATTCAATTTTCCTATCTAAAGGATCCTTAAAGGAAGTACTATCTGCCGTAGGAATAGTAGTACGTTTAGCAAGAGTAGAGACAGCCCCATCAACCTTAGGGATTTTGTCCCAAAATTCTAATCTGTCAGATGGTACAGGATATAATTGCTTAAAACGTTTAGAAGGAGTAAATTAATTACCCAAATTATTCCATTCCCTGGAGATTACTTCAGAAATAGCATCAGGGACAGGAAAAACTTCTGGAATAACTACAGGAGATTTAAAAACCTTATTTAAACGTTTAGATTTAGTATCAAGAGGACCAGAATCCTCTATTTCTAATGCAATTAAGACCTCTTTAAGTAAAGAACGAATAAATTCCATTTTGAATAAATATGAAGATTTATCAGCATCAACCTCTGAAACAGAATCCTCTGAACCAGAGGAACCACTATCAGAATGATGATGTTCATTTAAAAATTCATCTGAAAAATTAGAAGTTTTAAAAGACCTTTTACGTTTACTAGAAGGGGGAATAACAGACATAGCCTCCTTAATGGATTTAGAAACAAAATCTCTTATGTTAACAGGAACACTCTGAGTATTAGATGTTGACGGAACCGCAACAGGTAATGTAACATTACTAAAGGAAATATTATCTGCATTAACAAGTTTGTCATGACATTCATTACAAACAACAGCTGGAGGAACAGATACCATAAGTTTACAACAGATACACTTAACTTTGGTAGATCCAGCACCAGGCAGAGTTATTCCAGAAGTATCTTCTGACTCAGTGTCAATCTGGGACATCTTGCAATATGTAATAGAAAAAACAACATATAAAGCAAAATTGATCAAATTCCTTAAATGACAGTTTCAGGAATGGGAAAAAATGCCAGTGAACAAGCTTCTAGCAACCAGAAGCAATAAATAATGAGACTTAAATAATGTGGAGACAAAAGTGACGCCCATATTTTTTAGCGACAAAAAAGACGCCCACATTATTTGGCGCCTAAATGCTTTTGGCGCCAAAAATGACGCCACATCCGGAACGCCGACACTTTTGGCGCAAAAAAACGTCAAAAATGACGCAACTTCCGGCGACACGTATGACGCCGGAAACAGAAAAAAAAAATTGCGCCAAAAAAGTCTGCGCCAAGAATGACGCAATAAAATGATGCATTTTCAGCCCCCGCGAGCCTAACAGCCCACAGGAAAAAAAGTCAAATTTTAAGGTAAGAAAAAAAATTGATTTATTCATATGCATTATCCCAAATATGAAACTGACTGTCTGAAATAAGGAACGTTGAACATCCTGAGTCAAGGCAAATAAATGTTTTGAATACATATATTTAGAACTTTTATATAAAAGGTGCCCAACCATAGCTTAGAGTGTCACAGAAAATAAGACTTACTTACCCCAGGACACTCATCTACATGTAGTAGAAAGCCAAACCAGTACTGAAACGAGAATCAGTAGAGGTAATGGTATATATAAGAGTATATCGTCGATCTGAAAAGGGAGGTAAGAGATGAATCTCTACGGACCGATAACAGAGAAGCTATGAAATAGACCCCGTAGAAGGAGATCACTGCATTCAAATAGGCAATACTCTCCTCACATCCCTCTGACATTCACTGCACGCTGAGATCCAGGAATTGATTCAGGAGTGAAGTTGTACGCGGCGGGAAAAAGATCCATATTATATTGGTATAAATTATTATTAAATATATCAGGGAAAGAACAAATTAAGAAAAGGAAAGTGTTTCTTACTAAATTTATCACTTCAGTGCAAGGTGAAAATATTGAAAGAAGCATTAAACTAGCAGACGCTGCAACGAGAGTAGTAAGCTGGAAAGAATCGCAGTTTAAGCTCTTAAACAATTTCTATCTAACCCCAAGGATCATGAGTAAATGGGACCAAAATGGGGATAAGAGGCATTGTTTTAAATGCCAGAAAGAAGGAATGGATTTGCAACACTGTATTTGGGACTGCCCTAAAATCCGACAATTTTGGAACAGAATACAATTCTGGGTAAATAAGTTTGTACAAGAGGAATGTGCCCTCCAATTAAGTTATATCTTTCTTTTAAAGGAATACGGGCGATATAAAGGGGAGGGACAATTAATCAACATGGTTATTCTGGCAGCTCGTCATCTGATATTTTGCAAATGGGGAGCTTGTGAAGCCCCCACGGTAAACGAACTTGTCAACACTATTAAGCTACAAATGATTATCGAACGACAATTTTTAGTTGGGGGATCAGAAAAGGCTTTCAGGTTCTTCTTTGATAAGTGGAAGAGGGTAATTATCTCTTGGCCCCAACAGGCCCAGATTCAATTTGTCTCACCCTTAAAGAATAATGATCACTTTATGATGATGGTGGCCAATGAGGCCCTCCCTGCAATCTGGCTGTAAAAAGCTAAAACTCTGAGCGGCTCATTTCGGTGTCTTCTTGGTGGTGGTACTTCCGCCCCCCCCCCCCCCTATTTTTTTTTTTTTTTTTTTTTTCTCCTTCCCCCCCCCCATTTAGGAATTCCGAGAAGGTTAATGTATGTATGTAGGAATAGGTGTCATAAGATGCTCTGATTATAAGACTCGGCACAAGCATGGGAAACGGTGGCTTCCAATCTTTTTGGATAATATGATTTATA